>NW_027202400.1:0-248796 GCF_024711535.1 Dipodomys merriami
AAACTTGGAAAACATTATATTAAGTGAAGTAAGCCAGGCCCAAACAAACATAGGTCCCAAGGTTTCCCTTATTTGTAATATCTAGTATATGTATGAGTCAAGCGGAAAAGGTCAGATAATGTGATGTCAGGAAAATGAACCCTTAGATGTGTATTTTAATGTTTTTTTCTTTCATGCATGTGTTTCTAATGCATTTATAAGATTATCCCTTTGTTGGTTTGTATGTACCTCCCCCACAATATAACCCCTACTTTCACTATATTTGATGTCAGTATAACTTGTGTAGGAGATGGGGGAAAACCAGTTGTTTAAGGATACAGGTGGACCTGTTGCAACAATGAGAAGTACAAGTTGTCATGTTCAAAACGAGTTTTACAACATTGGTGCAGGGAGGTGGGGGAAGGGGGGGGGAAGGAGAAGGATTGGGATTGGGGGGAGCGGTGAGGCTGGGAAGGGATGTGAAGGGTAAACAAAGGAGGAGGCTGCAATTCTTGGTAAGAAATGTATGCATTATCCTGCCCATGTAACTGTAACTCCTCTGTACAGTATGTTCACAAATAAAATAAAATAAAATTAAAAAAAAAAAGCTAAGCGCCCAGGCCTTGAGTTCAAGCCCTAGGACCAACACAAACACACACACACACACATACACACACACACACACACACACACACACACACACACACACACACAGAGCTGTGCTGGCATGAGCTCTTCAGTCTTTCCTCCTTATGAGATTTTTTCATTAATATTTACACAATATTTTATTATTTTCATTCAGGTGAAATCTTTCCTTAATTCTCTGAGTGGAGAAGAATTAGAGGCTCTAATATTTGAATTAGAACAACTCAGAAGCATTTTCCCTAGCAGAATTTTGTGAGGAAGAAAAAGAAGAGAAAAAAGGTAATATGAAAATTCATAATCAGAGTGGGAAGATGCAATGTATTTATTATTACTAGAGTCTTTATTATTACTGCGGTATTTATTATTATTATTAATATTATTATTATTACTAGATTATTTATTATTACTAGAGTAATTTGTGTGTTTGTGTGTGTGCATGCACAATGCCTGTGCTGGTCCTGGGGCTTGAACTCAAGGTCTGCTTGCTGTCCCTGACCTTCTTTGCTTGAAGTTAGACCTTTAAGGACTTGAGCCACACCTCTACTTCCAGTTTTTTTTGTGATTAGAGATAGGAGTCTCATGGAGTTTTCTTCCTAGGCTGGCTTCCAACTATGATCCCCAGATCTCAGCTGCCTGAGTAGCAGTCTGACAAGGATAGCCACTGGTACCCTGCATCTCTCTCTTTTTTGCAGTGAGAATTTTCATGTAGAATTCTTTTTGCAACTTTCCCCCATCTAGGTGTTCAGACACATCAGCCTCTTGCTTATGTCTTCTTTTTTTTTTCCCCTGTCAGACTCCTCTTAGCATCCCTCATACTGATATTGTTCATACCAGTGAGTACAGTTAAAGATTGCTCTTTTCAGAGTTTGTCCTCAGTTTGGCTGATGTTTCTTTATATCTCTAGATACTTCATCTGTGCCTCGTGACTTGTGGGATCCTTAATCCCATCTTGAATTGAGGCAGAAAAGGTGGTAGTACCTAAAACATGAGTGACACTCTTCCCCCTCCCTGCCTCCACAATTTAAAGCCTGTATCTCTTAGAAAATATGAATGTTGAAACTGCTCATTTTTTATAGTAATAAGGTAATGTGGCAGTTAGTATAAAATGTAATTTCTGGACAAATGAATCTTAAGGGTTGTTTTATTTTAACATTTAATTAGATATATTTCTAAGACATATTCTCTGCTAATTGGCTATTTTAAGAAAGTGGAATCCAATGAATTCAGTTTTAAGCTGGTCCTAGAATTTGAACTCAGGGCTTGGATGTTGCCCTAAGCTTTTTTTCTCATGGGTAGTGCTCTACCACTTGAACCACTGCACCACTTCTGGCTTCTTCTGAGTAGTTCATTGGAGATAAGAGTCTCACAGACTTTTCTGCCTGAGCTGGCTTTGAACCATGATCCTTAGATCTTAATTTCCTGAGTAGCTTGGATTACAAGCATGAGCCACCAGTGCCTAGCCCTTTTGTAGTGTTTAAATGAACTATTTACTTTGCCATGGAATGACATTTTCACTCTGAAGTATACAAGTGGTCATAGAGACTAGAATTTTATTTGGTGAACATTTCTTAAAAGTGAATGAAATGAGCCTTTACGACAAGAAAAGCAACGATGTATGAGTCATGATACACATTCAAACTAAGTTTCAATTTTATAGAATGTATTTATTGCTCTGTTGAGCTTTGTAGCTTCCCAGTGCTGTTTACAGACTATGCTGATGAAATCTGTGTTGATAATAACAGCTATATTCATTGATTTCAGGACAGTTGGTCAGCATTTGGAAGATTTGTGTGACTCAGTGTGAGTATTTTCCCATTATTTAATGTGTGATGTTAGCAAATCATGTACAGGCAAAAGAAAAGAAAAGACTAACTGATTTTAATTTAATACATCCAAGCAGAAAATCTTATGGTATAGCTTCAGGCTCATTGCTATGTATCTCATTACAACTAAATTTTAAGAGATGACCACTAGTTGAGTTTTAGTGTAATATTAAGGAGTATGCCAGCATTAGCTTTATTGATAATCTGAGAAGGCAACTAAAATACTTCTTCCTTTCCTAACTAAGTGACTTTGTAAGGTAGATTTTCTGCATATACTTGAAACAACATAACCCAACAGACAGTATAAAAACAGATGAGAGAATACAGGTGTCTTTCATTAGGCTAAAGGATGAAGTGATTTATTAAAGATGTAAAACAATGGGTCTATTCTGCTGAAATTTTACCTTTTTTGGAAAATACAGTTTTTTTCAATAAGCGTATATTAATAAGTAGTGTTTCTTTTCTTTCTTTTTCTTTCTTTTTGGTGAGTTGTGGGGAGTGAACTCTGGGCTTGGGTGCTGACCCTCAGCTCTTTAGCTCAGTGCTAGTGTCCTACCACTTGAGCCACAGCGCCACTTACAACTTTTTCTGCTTATGTGGTGCTCAGTAATTGAACTCAAGGCCTCATGCATACAAGACAAACACTCTACCACTGAGCCACCTTCCCATCCCCAGTGTTTTTGTTCTTAAGTTTACAAAACTACCATAAGCACTTGAGTTCTAAATTTTCTTTTGTTTGGCTTGTGAAACTAGGACTCAATACCTGATGCTTTGCTCATTAGCTGAGTTCTACTTTTTAATATATCTGTCTGTTTCTCTCGTGTGTGTGCATGCACATGCGAATGCATGTGTATACCCTATTTTTTATTTAATTTATTTATTTTTGTGCCAGTCCTGGGGCTTGAATTCAGCACTTAGGCATTGATTCTGAGCTGCACTCTACCACTTGAGTTATAGTTGTACTTCTGGGTTTGTTTTGTTTTGATTTGTTTTGTTTTCTGAGTAGTTTATTGGAGATAAGAATCTCATTGACTTTCCTGCTCCAGCTACCTTTTAATAGCAATCTATAGATCTCAGTCTCCTGAGTGTGTAGCTAGGATTACTGGTGAGAGCCACCAGTTCCTGGCTCTACTTACATTTTTTTTTGTCAGTTCTGGGGCCTAAACTCTGGGTCTGGGCACTGTCCCTCAGCTCTTCAGCTCAAGGCTAGCGCTCTATCACTTGAGCCACAGTGCCACCTCTGGCTTTTTCTACTTATGTGGTGCTGAGGAATCGAACCCAGGACCTCATGCATGCAAGGCAAGCACTCTACCACTGAGCCACCTTACCTGTTTAATTAGCTCTTTGGGAGCTCTCAAAATTTAAGAGTATTAGGAGGTCCTGAGACTAGCAAGTTTGAGAGCTGCCAAATTAAAATTTTCCACATGTCAGTGCTTTTAAAGATGGCTCTCTGTTTTACTTCTTTGAACTGTCAGTGTGCTTGCCACTAATATCTCTAAACCTCATTTGATTTTTTTCTATTTCTCATCAACTGTAAAATAACTAGTCTTCAAGTTTTCTACAAAGCGAATATTTCTCAGTGAGAAACTTTTCTTACTCCTTTAGTATGGATTTTATGCAGACTGGGACATTTTCTTTTTTGTTTGTTGTCAGACTAGACAATTGTATAACATCTTACTAATAAATGATTCCTTAGTCTATGTAAAAGCTTGATTCCTTTTTATAAAATGTTTTCTGACCAGGTACTGGTGGCTCACACCTGTAAACCTAGATACTCAGGAAACTGAGACGCCGGATCTGGGTTTAAAGCCAGCTCACCAGCAAAGTCTGTGAGACTCTGATCCCCAGGTAACTATCAAAAGCCCAAAGTGGAGCTGTAGCTCAAGTGATAGAGTGTTAGATTTGAGCTGAAGAAGCTCAGGGACAGCACCCACGCCCTGAGTTCATGCCCTAGGACTTGCACAAAAAAAGGAAAAAAGATTTTTTGAACATAAGTATTGAGATGGCAGTTAACTATGATGGGCTTTGGAGTTATCCACTGAGTCAAAATGAAGATCTGTCTTTTACTAAAGCCATGTGACCTGCGATCCTGAACTCTTTTCTCATCTGTAAGGTAACCCAATCTAATTCCTTACAGGTTGTTAAAATAAGTACTAAATTAAATACTTTATTCAGAGGCTGGGAAGGTGTCTCAGTGGTAGAGTGCTTGCCTTGCATGCATGAGGCCTTGGGTTCGATTCCTCAGTACCACATAAGCAGAAAAAGCCAGAAGTGACACTGTGGCTCAAGTGGTAGAGCACTAGCCTTGAGCTGAAGAGCTGAAGAGCTGAGAGACAGTGCCCAGGCCCAGAGTTCAGACCCCAAGACTGGCAAAAACAAAACAAAACAAAACAAAAATGAAATAATGTATTCAATAAGTGGCATAATAGTCATAAGCAAGCGATGGTAATTATTTTAATGATTCCAAAGATATAATAGATTAAAAAATCTGCTTTTTAGAAGTCTTAACTTAGGAAACACATAAAGCCATTGTGATGTGTTTAGATAGTTGCATTCTTTCTAATTACTCCTCAATATGACAGTTGTGTTATTTATAAAATTTTTTCTGCAATTAACTGCATTTGTTCATGTAATCAGCATCTGTTTGGTGTAGGAATGGGAATCTTGAACTTTAAATACCATTCAGAGGACTCTGAGGGATTTTCTAAACAGTTGGATTTTTGTCTAATATGTTCACCAGAAATGACTCTGAAAAGAGACTCCTGCCCAACTCCTCTCACTCTTTGCCAGCCCTCCTCAGTGATATTTGTTGAGAATTCAGCAGTGATGTTGGCATTTAATGATATCTCAATGAAGTACTGAAAAAATGGAAGTAGCTGACGGGGATAAAGGTAGGAACCTGCTGTTGTGGTAGTGTTGGTCATCTTTTTCTATCAGCATTCTTGGTCCTTGCCATCCCTTTGCCTAAGAATATGTCTTCCGATTTTGGGAGAGTCCTGCCTTTCTCCAAAGTCCCTCCAAAGCCCACACTTTATTCCTTTATTTATTTATTTTGTTATTGTTGTTTTTGGTGCCAGGACCACAGCTTGAACTCAGCTGATGTCTTACTAATCTGAACCACGACACCAGTCTGTCTTTTTCTTGCTAAGTCGAGATAGATCTAAACAGAATTTTCTGCCTGGCTGGCTTTAAACGTCCATCCTCCAGGTCTCAGCCTCCTGAGTAGCTGATTATTGTCGTGAGCCACCAGCACCATCCTACATACTTTTGATGCAACTTCTCCTCATCTCAATGCCAGTCACCAAGCCTCTGGCAAGTACTCTACCATGGAGTTATACCCCTACCTAATATTGGGCCACACTCCTGCCCAATATATACTTAATTCTGTGGAAAGTATTTGGTAGTGATCTTCCACCATTGTTTTCCTTTGTTATGATGGTACTGGGGTTTGAGCTCAGCTCACTCAAACTTAGTAAGCAGACACTCTACCACAGAGCCATGCCTTGGGCCCTGCTTTCCCTTGACTGTTTTCAGGGAGAGTATGGTTTCCTGCCTGGATACATGCCTGAACTACAATTACCGATTTCAGTCTTCCTTTCATTGTTAGAATCACAGACACTTGCCACTGTGTCCAGCCTCTCTGTTGAGATGGAATCTCCTAAAATTTTCTGCCCAGGCTGGGCTGGAACTGAAATCCTCTTAATTTTGGACTCTCACATTAGTGTTGGAGGATGAGCACATACTAATGTAACAGGCTATGGCTGAGAAGGGATCTCACAAACTGTGCTGCCAAGGCTGACCTCAAATTATAATCCTCCATTCTCAACTTCCCAAATACCTAGGTTTACAGGCATGAGCCACAGCAGTGACCTGCCTCATTTTGTTCACAACACTTACCAAAAAATAAGTTTATTAACACTCAAACATAATACATTGTATATCTGAACATTGTAAATTAAATGTATATATTGGAATATTATTTACATTTTAAGTATACACTAAATAATTTTTTAGAACAGAATGAGATAAATATAAGTGAAAAAGATTCTGCATGCTATTGGATCATTTTGTCAATATTTTGTGATATAGGTATGTCATTATGTTTTCAGATTAATTTCTTGCACCCAGTAGGATTTAGTTGGATGACCCTACGAGTCAGGTTTTAGATTTTTATTCATATTAGGATATAGTTAAATGTTGCTTAAATGAGTTACATTGGTAAGGATGGTATTAATGAGATCACCTTCACAATCCATCTTATACTTGGGATTGCTAAGTCATTTTAATTCTTTCTCTTAAATGCCAAGGGAGAGGCACAAATGAGCTATGATACATTCTTCCCGCCAATCGCGGGAAATTTTGGGGACAATGGTCAGATAAAGCAGTAACAATTTGCCCTTGAAGCTATACACTGCTGATTAAGAAATATATAGATTCTAAAGGCTAAAACCTTAGGCTGGTCTCAAAGTGAGTTAATGGATAGGATTTAGGTGTGTAAAGAGAGAAGGAATATTTCCTGACAGTATGTTTGGCTGTCTTGATTACAGTTTGCTCTTGACTTACCCATATGTTTACATGTTTCTTCAGTGAGGTGTTCTGTTTTCCCATCATCAAGATAACATTTTCCTTAGCACCCTTCCAACATTAATCCTTTCTCCCGCTGATTTAAACATCACCTTGCTCACTTGAATCATGGATTATTCCCTCAATTTTACTTCCTTTTTTGTTCCTAGATTAGTGCTGATCAGTTCTCTACTCAGCCACTAAAATGATCTTCCTTTGATTTAAATTTGATCTTACTTGTCTCTGTTCTAAACATCATTCAGTGGTTCCTCATCTCTTTGTTAGAAACTTTGAAATCTTACCAGGGTGTAAAGGCCCAGTCTTTGCTGGATCCTACTTTGTTGCTTTTTTCCTTTGTTTACATTAAATGCTGTGATCATACTAAACTTCCTGCTATGCTTTCACCACCTAATCTTGGCACTCATTTTCTCTGCCTGAAACTCTTCCCATAACTTGAATTCCATTTTTTAAATTCTTTTTCTTTTCTTTTTTTCTCGTTCTGGGGCTTGAACTCAGGGCCTGGGTTCTGTCCCTGAGCCTCTTTGTGCTGAAGGCTAGTGCTCTACCATTTGTGCCACAGGGTCACTTCTGTCTCTTTCTGTTTGTGTGGTACTGAGGAATCAAACTCAGGGCTTCATGCATGCTAGGCAAACACTCTACTACTAAGCCACATTCCCAGCCCTGAATTCCATTTACTTTATACAATATCTGCTTCATACTCTCCATTCATTCTTCTGTAATGTGACGCAAAGAGCATTGAGAGTGGAGGCCAAGGTTTAACTCCTAACCTTTGCTAAGAAATCTTGTGGAAATTCTTGACCTCTTCCAGCCTTCATTATCTTTATTGCCAAAGTGTGATAATGCCCACCTCTCTTATAAGCCCATTAAGAACATCTATCGACATACTATGCACAAAAAAATTCTATAAGCATGTCACCCAAAGATGTTTGGGGTGGCAACGTGGGTGATGACAACAAGAATGATTCACCCAAGGAAACATTTAGCTTCACTGCTCAGGTGACCTTCCTGAAGCATCCAGGCCAAATCAGTGCTAAATATGCCTCTGTCCTGGATTGTCATTCAGCGTAAATTGCTTGCAAGTTTACTGACTGGAAAGAGAAACTTGAAAAGAGATCGTGTAAGAAGTTGGAAGCTAGTCCTAAATTCCTGAAGTCTAGTGATGCTGTCATGGTTCATATGGTTCCAGCAAGCCTTGTGTATGTGGAGAGCTTCTCTGACTATCCTCCTTTGGGTCATCTTGCTGTTTGTGATAGGAGACAGTTGCTGTGTGTGGCATCAAAGATGTGGACAAGAAGTCTGCTGGAGCTGGCAAGGCCACAAAGTCTGCCCAGAAATCTCAGAAGGCCGAGTGATTATTATTATCCCTAACGCCTGTAGCTTCAGCTTAACCAGTGGTGGAAGAAAAGTCTCAGAAATGTTTGTCTTAATTGGACATTTAAGTTTAATAGTGAAAGAATGGATAATGATAACAATGCATCATAAAAACTTGAGAAGGAAAGGAAAAAATTCTATAAGCACTCATATTCCATGCTCATTAAATTGTTATGCATACTTCTGCTGCCTTCACTCCTCTTCCTTCTCACCTTTCTTGTGATCCTCAGCAGTTTTTCTGGAATGTTTTTCATGTAAAACTTTGTTTTTTTCAGGGGATGAAGATTTTTCTGAAGAGATAACAGAGATGTTTTTCCCAACACATCTCCTGCAAACCAGACAAACTGGCCAGGGTAAGTTATTACTTCTTGGTGATTGTGATTCATTTATTTGTGACACTTCAGTGAATAAAAACTGAGATAGTAACCATTTACAATATGGAAGTAAGAGCAAAAGCCTTGCTCTTTGTTGGTGACTTGTGAACTATGTGCATATCCAAGGTCAGAGTGGGCAGGGAGGTTCTATATCCAAAGAAATATTTAATACAACATATATTCCATTGCCTGCTCATGCACAGGACTTGGGATGCTTTTTCCTTTTATGCCTGTCTTTCCCAGGCTCAGGAGACATTCTGTAAACCAGTAAGCCCCAGGCACACAATGCTCTCTGGACAGAGGGAACTGATATAATCAGGATGTCCTGTTTGCTCCTAAGTCCTAGGGTAAGGACCTTAATACTTGATCTTTTTGGTTGTTGTTGTTATTAGAAAATAAATTTTGTTATGGAATGTCTTGGGTAGAAGAAAGACATTCCTCAAGCAACAAAGTAGCAGAATTGCAAGTTCCAGGCTGGCCTGTGCTAGCAGGGTTTTACCTAAAAAAAAAAAAAAACAATAAATATATGAATGTAAGAAAGAAAGAGTACAGTTTCCTGTGAGTATATAATGTCAGAGAGTTTCCTGGAAACAGTAGCCTCTAAAATGGGATGATTGTTTTTCTTTATAGGGGAATAGTAATAAATTTATTATTATAACCACAATTCAGTGACTTTCATTACATTTCCAGTATTGTAGAACCATCACCTTTATCTTGTCCCAAACATATCCATCATCCTCAACAAAAATTTTGGGCCATTAAGCCATTCATGCCTCTTGCCTTCCCTCAACCCACAGTAGTCCTGAGTTATTTTCTGTCTGTGAACTTACTCTTGGTACTTTATTGTTATAGTCTGAATATTTGGATTTCCATAATTTTTCATATGGTAACACTTGATCTTTTATTCTTATCCCCTAATATTTGCATTCTCCATGAAACCCTCATAGAACACTCGTCGGAAACTCATCTTCTGCAGTTCAAGTGCATCTCTTCACTATTCAATCTAGTATTGTTTAAAAATGGTCAAATTGAAGAAAAGTCATAAAAAGAATATAAACAGTATTTGTGTGCTTTTTATGAAAATTCACTATAGTTAACATTTTCCTTCATTCGCTTAATCACTTATTTGTGTGTATGTTCTCTTTGTGGACATACATTTGAGATTAACTTGTATATATCATAGTCCTCTATTCCTACATATTTTAATCTTGCTCTCCTCAGGATAAAAATGTCCCGTTATTACATAGCCACAGTAATTACCGGCTTCAGTAAATTAATCACAATGCCATACTTTTGCTTAATCTTTGTCTATATTTCAGTCTTGCCAATTGGCTCAATTCTGTCCCTGTCATTTTTTTTCTCCAGTACTAATACCAGTACATAATCATGAATTATATATAGTTGTGTATACTTGATCTCCTTTAGTCTATAATAATTTCTCGGCTTTTCCTTATCTTTGTAACATTACTTTTTTTTTTTTTTTTTTTGTCGGCCGTGGGGCTTGAACTCTGGGCCTGGGCGCTGTCCCTTAGCCCTTCAGCTCAAGGCGAGCGCTCTACCACTTGAGCTACAGCGCCACTTCCAACATTACTATTTTTGAACAACACAAGCACCTGCTTCCCTTTAGTAGCTAGGATGACAGGTATGAGTGACAGCTGACTGGCAAATGTAGAGTTCTTGAGGGTTAAATGTGTTATTTGTTTTTGTTTTTTACAAAGTATGAGGCTCATTGTAAAAAATGCTCAGTGTTGATGACCCCATATAAACCAACTTATTATCCCAAATATACATGTAGATGTTCAATAAGCAGATATGTCTCTATATTTTTATTCTAGTTAATTTGCTAGGTGCTAGGGAAGTAATGATGAGAAGGACATAGAAAAATCACAAGAATAAAAGAAATCATGTTAATAAATATTTTTGAGGTCAATAATTCTCAATGTGGTCCCTATGTGGCAATTCTCGGAAGGCAGTTTTCAAATAATTGAAATTTTTGGCATTGAGATACAGGATATAGCAGGGGCATTGGCCTGGTTGTCTGCACACTAAGGATGTAGGGAAAAGTGCACTGGAGCATGTGGTTCTGGGAATAATTTTTTAATATTTTTGTTTACATTTTTTACCTTTTTTCTCCAGGTTAGCAGGCTTCATACCTTGAACCACAGCTTAATTACTCACTTTCTTTTTTTCTTTGTTCCTTTTTGCCAGCCTTTGGGCTTAAACTCTTCTGCCTGGGCTCTGTCCCTGAGCTACTTTTGCTCACCACTTCAGCCACAGCACCACTTCCAGCTTTTTCTGAGTAGTTTATTATGTTTCTTGGACTTTCCTTCCTTGCATCAAACTGTGATCCGCAGAACTCAGTCTCCTGAGTATGAGTAGCTAGGATTACTGGTGTGACCCTTTGGCACCTGGCTAGGTTTTTCTTATGTTTTGGTTCTGGACCTAGGGCTTGAACACAGGGCCTGGTCAGTGTTGTTTAGTTTTTGTTTTTGATTTAAAGCTGATAGTCTATTTGAGCCAAAGCTCACTTTCTGCCTTTCTGTTGTTGTTTTTATTCTTTGTGTTAATCCCAGGGCTTCAAAGTGGCCTGGCCAGTCTCCAGTCTCCATGCTTTCTCCCACTCCGCACCCCACCCCCTCTAAGTTAGCAGGCACTACATCTTTAGCCAGTGCACTACTCTTCCTTTTTATTTTTGGTGGTTGTATTTATTTCTTTGTATTTGGCTTTTATTTATTTATTTATTTTGGCTGGTCATGGGGCTTGAACTCAGGGCCTGGGTGCTGTCCCTCAGCATTTCAGCTCCAGGTCCTCTACCATTTGAGGCACAACACCACTTCCAGCTTTTTTTTCTGCTTATGTGATGTTGAGAAATCGAACCAGGGCCTCATGCATCCAAGGCAAGCAAGCACTCTACCACTGAGCCACTTTACCAGCCCTGGTTTTTATTTTTTTATGGTCATCCTAGGGCTTGACCTGCCAGTCTTCTTGAGGTGCTGGGCTTTTCCCCCCTTCTAGGATGGAAGTTTTACAATTTGAGCCATAGCACATTTTTTTTTGGGGGGGGTGGTTAATATTGTAAGGTCCGCTCCTGGATGGCAAGCAGACTCCACCCTCCTCACAGCAAAGTCTCCACCCAGTACCTGCATTACCTAGGCAACTGGGACACCTGGAAGAGGTCACATCTGCATCCACTGAGGTCACATCTGAATTTGATGTGGCCACACCTTTCTCCACCCGTACCCTAGATAAGGCCTAGCCCAGGCCCAGACGCCCTCTCTCTGCTCTCTCTGCTCTCTCTCTCTGCTCTCTCTCTGCTCTGTCTCATCTCTCTGCTCTCTCTGCTCTTTTCTATCTCTTTCCTCTCTTTCCTCTCTTTCCCAGCTCTCTCCATTCCAAGGCCTTTCCCAGCCATGAGGAATGCCAACCTTGCCTGGTCCCAGCAGGTCTACTGAATAAACCTACCCCTTACCTGAATACCACGTGCATGGTGCTGTTCTTACTCAGCTATCTCTTTTTTAAAACCTAACAAATATGAGATAAGTGTTCTATGGCTCTAACTACTCAACAGGCTGAGATCTGAGGACCTCAGTTGGAAGCCAGCCCAGACAGAAAAGTCCTTGTGAGACTCTTATGTCCAATTAACCACTCAAAACCCAGAAGTGGCGCTATGGCACAAATGGTAGAGCACAAGGCTCTCTGAGTACAAGAGGGTCAAGGACAGCACACAAGTCCTGAGTTCAAGCCCCACAACTGTCAAAAAATACAGAAAGGAAAAAAGTACTACAGGAAGCCAAGATGACTATACAGAGTCTTGAAAGTTGAGAGCCAAGGTTCAAAGCCATCCTAGGCATGAAAATCAATGAGGCGTTTTTCACCAATTAACCAGCAACAGGTAGGAAGTAGTAGAGCTCTACCCTTGAGTAAAACTCAAGTTTAAGCCCAGGAATAGCATAAATGAAAAGAATTCTCATTTACTTTCCTGCCCAGGCTGGATTCAAACCACAAATGCTCAGATTTCAGCCATTTGAGCAGGTAGGATTATAGGTGTGAACCATATTTTTGAAATATTGAATTGGCTCTAATATTTTTGCCCTTCTTTTCACTTAATTTATTATTCTTTTTCTCTTTTTTGTAAGTTCGGGTCATCTAGCTTATTATTAGGGCTGGCCACTGTTTCTGAGGTTTTTGTTTTGAAGTTTTTTTTGTGGATTTTTGTCCCAACCTGCAGGACGTCAACGAGGGCAATGAACCTAACAGAGAAGGAATGAAGGGACAAGAGACACGAAGAATGACAGCAAGACAGGGATCCTGGTCAAGCTGCAAATTTTTATTTTTCACACAGGGGTATTTATATGCTTGGAATAAGGAAGAATTTTCATTGGCCATAGCAGCTGCAGGATTTTTGCATAGGGCAGGGTGAAAGGGTGGTCATTAGCAGCTGCAGGATGTTTGCATAAGGCAGGATGAAAGGGTCGGATTTCTGAGAGTGGTTCTGTAAACTCAGCCACAAGATGTTCTGGTGAGATAGTCAAGCCTATCTTCATGTTGAGAGACTCCTTTTGGTTCCCGACAGATTTTTTTTTTTTTTTTGAGCTTGTTATAGTACTTGAACTCCAGGCCTGGTCATTATTCCTAATTTATTCTCAAGACTAGTAGGCTTCCCACCTCAAGACAGTCCAAATTGTGGCTCTATATGTATTTTTCTTTCTTTCTGCATTTATTTTAGGTGCTGCTCTTATGGCTTGTACTCAGGACTTGGGCATTTTTGCCAAGTTTTTGTTGTTGTTGTATTTTTATTTCTTCATTGCTGGTCCTAGGTCTTGAACATAGGGCCTTCACTTTTGCTAGCCATAAAATCAGGGCAGAACCACTGTGTCTGAGGTTTTTCCCTTTTCTTTCTCAAGACTAGCAATCTCCATGGCTTGAGCCACAGATAAAGTTCTGGCTTTATTTATTTATTTATTTTCATTTTTCTTGCTAGGGCTTCACTCATGACATGGCCACTCTCCTGAGGCTTGAAGTCAGGGCAGGGCCACTGTGAATGAAGCATTTTTTGTATTGTTTTTTCTCAAGGCTAGCATACTGTAACAGCTTGAGCAACAGCTTCATGAATGGCTTTGTTTATATAATGTCCTCTACACCCCCCACCAGGCAAATGTTGTAAAGTTCATTTTTTGAAATAATTTCTTGTACATCTCATTGTTGCAATAGGTCTAACTGTATCCCTATTTAAACAATTTGTTTTTTCCCTTCACCTTCACAAATTACGCCAACATCAAATACAGTGAAAATGGGGGAGTTATTTATTTATTTGGTTCTGATCCTAGGGCTGGAACACAGGGAGTGGTGACTGTTCCTAAACCTGAAATCAGGGCAAGGTCACTGTGCTGGAGTCTCTCCCATGTCCTGAGCAAGGCTGGCAGGCTCTAAAACTTAAGCCACATTTCAACATCTGGCTTTGTAAAACAAATTTGGTAATTCATAAGGGTTAAGTGTCTCATGGCGGAGCTGGGAAGTGGCTCAGTGGTAAAGTGCTTGCCTTGAGCTGAAGAGCTAAGGGACACCATCCAGAGCTGGAGTTCAGGCCCCACAACCCACAAAAAAGGAAAAAGAAAAGAAAAAAAAACTGAGTGCCAGTGGCTTACACCTGTAATCCTAGCTACTCAGGAGGGGGAGATCTGAGGATTGCAGTTCAAAGCCAGACTGGGAAGAAAAGTCCATGAGACAATTATCTCCACTAAATCACCAGAAAACCAGAAGTGGCCCTGTGGCTCAAGTGGTAGAGCACTAGCCTTGAGCTGAAGAGCTTAGGGACAGTGTGCAGGCCGAGTTCAAGCCCCATGACCAACCAAAAAGAAAAAAAAAAGATTCTCATGGGAAAACAGGGACATTAGCCAGGCTCTAAAATCAGAGGATGGTGGTTCAAAGCCAGCCAGGGCAGGAAAGTTGTTCAGACTCTCATCTCCAATTAATCACCAAGAGCTGGGAAGTAGAATAGTTCTAGTCTTGTGCAAAACAGCACAAGTTCAGGCCCCAGGACTAGCACACATAAAACCAAGTGTCATGGAGATTCCTGCCCAGGTTGACTATGAACCACAATCCTAAAATTTCAGCTTCCACAGTAGCTGGGATTATAGGCATGAGCCACTACTTAAAAATATTTTATTGACTTTTCTCTTCTTCTTTTGCCTTCTTATACTATTGTTCATTTCGTGTGTGTGTGTGTGTGTGTGTGTGTGTGTGTGTGTGTGTGTGTGTGTGTGTGTGTGTGTGTGTATGTGTGTCCTGGTGCTGGTTGTAGACCTTGAACTCTGGAGCCTAGCCACAGTCTCTGAATTTGTTTTTCTTTTATTTTTTATGCTGTTTCTAGGCCTTGTATTCAGGGCCTAGTCCCTGTCCCTGAGTCATTCTTTTGCTGCTGGTGGTGGTGGTCCTAGGACTTGAACATAGGGCCTGGTCACTTCCTGGGTTTGAAACCAGGGTAGGGCCACTGTGTATGAGGGTTTTTGTTGTTTGTTTTCCCTCAAAGCAAGCAGTCTCTGTGGCTTGAGCCACACAGATCAACTTCTGGCTTCTTTTACTTTTGGCAGTTCATGGAAGATAAAAATCTCATAGAAGATAAGAGTACTGTATCAGCACCTGAAATCTGAGGATTGGGGTTGAAAGCCCAGGCAGGTAAGTCCGTAAAACTTATCTCCATTTCATCCCCCAAAGAAAGGAAGTGGTAGAATGCTACCTTTAAGAAAAAAAAAATTCTATTTCAAGCCCTGGGTTCAAGACCCACACCTGATACATACTCACAAATTCCTAAGGGACTTTTCTGCCTCAGTTGCCTTGGAACCCAGATCTTCAAGTTCTGTCTTTTGTGTAGCTTGAGCTCCAGGTGTAAACCACCAATTCTCTTGGTTTTGTGCTCATCTTCCACTCTGATTTTTATTTGTGTATTTGTATTTAATTAATTAATTAGTAGTAGTCCTGCCCTATGTATCTGGGCCTGGTCACTGTTATTTTGCTTTTTCATTCAAGGCTGTTACTTTACCACTTGAACCACAGCTCTACTTCTGGCATTTTTGCTGGTTAGTTGGAGATCAGAGCCTCATGGAAATTCCTGCCCCGGTGGGATTTTAACCACCATCCTGAGATTTCATGCTCCTAACTGGGATTACATGTCAGCCACCAAAAAGTGCCTGGCTCACTCAATTTTAATATTCTTTTTTTTTTTTTTTTGGTTGCTCATGGGGCTTGAACTCTGGGCCTGGGCGCTATCTCTCAGCTCTTCAGCTCAAGGCTAGCGCTCTACCACTTGAGCCACAGCGCCACTTCCGGCTTTTTTCCTTTTTGCTATATGGTGCTGAGGAATCAAACCCAGGGCCTCATGCATGCAAGGCAAGAGCTCTACCACTGAGCCACCTTCCAAGCCCTCAATTTTAATATTCTTAATAGGCTCTTACAGTCTTTTTATTCACATGATGATGATGATGATGATGATGATGATGATGATGATGATGATGATGATGATGATGATGATGATGATGGTGTGCTGGTCATAGGTTTGAAATCAGGGCATGGGTGCTGTCCATTATCTTCCAGTTGAGCCTCAGCTCAAGTCCTGGACTTTTCTCTATTTCTTTTAGCTTCTTTCTTGGTGGTTAATTTG
This sequence comes from Dipodomys merriami, assembly GCF_024711535.1. NCBI lineage: Eukaryota > Metazoa > Chordata > Mammalia > Rodentia > Heteromyidae > Dipodomys > Dipodomys merriami. The sequence continues at coordinate 16,434 of NW_027202400.1, forward strand.
AGAGAATTGTCTCATGAAAAAGCTTGGCACTACTCAGGAGGTTGAAATCTGAGGATTGTGGTTTCAAGCCAGTCCTGACAAGAAAGTCCAAAACACCCTTTTCCTTTTCTTTTTGTTGTTGTTGTTGTAATGACAAAGGTGAGGTGCAGTGGAGTTGCAGTTTCATTAGCAGGTAAAGAGGATGTTTGTTTTTGAGCAATGGCCTCTCAAAGTACACTGTCTCTTGACTAGGGATGGTCCACTGATGGTTAGAATGACTTGTCTTCCTTCTATGACCCTATTACCCTGGTAACCGATTGTTTACAAAGATGTGATCCTGACTCCTTAGCAACATGAGAAGGGACAATATCATTCCTAGGTTGGGATGAAAACCAAGTGGATCCGCCCATTTGTTGTGCTGCCTCGCTCTGGGGGGCCAGGATGATAGTGCACCCTTCTGTGAAGAAGGAAAATGACTTGAACAATTCTGTACTCTTTGTTCATTTCTGACAGATGAGGGCTGTGGATATATTCATGGACTCATCCAGGGACAAGCAGGGAATTGTCTAGGATCTCCATTGTGTCTAGGAAGGAAGGGCCTCAGGTTTTGCTGCAGAGAGATGCATCCTATGGTGCGGTTGCAGCAGCCCTGGCTTGCTCCAATGCCAGTGATTTCCCAGATCAGCAATATACCTGGACCCAGGAAATGTCACCTTGTGCAGATGAAATAGCTCTCAGGACATCTATCCTGATGACCACGAAAGCCTATGCCAGTGCAAGCGATGGTGACACAATGCTGCTCATGTGGCTGGGAGTATGGAAGTGGCACAGGTGTGGATTAGAGGTGTTGGGTAGCACACGTGGTGGATGCCTTCTGCTCTGCCCACCACATGACTAAAGGCAATGCTGGATTCTGTCTGAATTTAACTGGGGTCTGGGGGACTATGGATTTTCTGGGATGCCATAGCTCCCAGGGGACACAGATTTAGCTGGACTAGGTGAAAGGGAGTGAAGGAAACCTCCAGAAAAAAGGAAGTCTTGATTCTCTTTAAAAGTTCCTTTAATGCTTAAATTTTAATCAAAATGGAAAATAAATGGAAAAAGTGATTCTAGATCTCAGTTTCCTGAATAGCTAGCATTACAGGTGTGACACTAGTACCCAACTCACTCTTTTGTATCTATTGAGTTTATTAGGTTCTAGACACTGTAGCAAGGAAAAAAAGAAAAACTTTGTTTTGAAGGTCTATGCCTTTGTGTGTGGAGTTGGGGGAGGGTAGAGAATGTATACACATAAATATGTTTAAATATATGATGGAAAAAATATATTGAGAGATGTGCTAGGGAGGAATGTTAGCAGTTTGCGGTGATGTATGAGTTCAGAAAACCCTCATGTGGTAAATGACTTAGAAGAGATCAAGGCAGCTCATCCAGGCCCCAGAATCAGGTAGAGTCATGAGCTCGAAGTATGAGCACCTACACGCGGGCCCCCTCCCATTTCTGGAGTTCCTTCCATACAACTGGCCCCTCCCTCTCTCTGCCCAGACCCACCTGGACTCCCATCTACCTCACTTCCTTTTCCCTCAGATCCTCCTGCTACCAGGATAGTGATGGAGGTCATGTGCTCCCTATTGGGGGAAATATGGCTCCTCTAATAAACCTTGTAATAATCTTTCTCCTTTGCCTTCCTGCTTCTGCATGGTCCCCTTGCATGGATTTTTGTCTGATCCTCTTACATTGGTCGCCCTGTGGGGATAGGCTCCCCAGTGGGTTTGATCCTCCCTCCACTTCGGAAGGAAGTTCAACCAGCTTCCCTGGGACCTATCCTGAGATCCTATCCGCCAGTCACCAGAGGACCACCAAGGTAACTTTCTCCTGACTGAGCGCTCTACCAGCCCATCCAACACTGCTAATTAAGTCCCACTCCAGGGTAAGTGACCTGTTTATCTGAGGTCTGCTTTTCTGATTCTGATATCTCAGTGGTAAGGCCACCTGGGCCTCTGTGACTAACCGAGCCCCCCTTTCCCCCATCAGAGTCAAACGTGGACCAAGTGCCAGGGGCCTACCTTGGCCCAAGGACCCCTCCCGCATGTCCCAAGGAATGCGCACGGACAAACATGAAGACATTCTCCACTGGCAGGGCCACCACCCCCTTTAGGAGCCAACCTGTACTGTGGAGAACACTCTAATATAGGCCCATGGCATCAGGTCCCTTACCATGGGAAGGACACTAAATTTCTTTACATTAAGGCCACCTGGGCCTTGGAGGGCTGCTGAGCCCCTTCAATCAAATTTTGCCCCAAATTTAAAACTCCACTTCTGTGAGTGCTTGGGCAGATAGCTCTGGCTCTCTCTCTCTCCCTCTCTCCCTCTCTCCCTCTTCCTCTTTCCCTCTCCCTCTTTCCCTCTCCCTTGCAACTGAAGATAAAAGTATGGATGAGTTTAAGTTTAAACTCCTCCTCTGTGTACTGCCTTTGCAGTTTCCCCTCCTCTGCAGTCTCCCCTGTGAGGCCCTCCCCTCTTTTGCGGCCTCCCCCACAAGACACCCTCACTTCTGTGGCCTTCCCCATGAGGCACCCGCAGTTCTGCGGCCTCCCAGTGAGGTACACCCCTTTTTGCAGCCTCTTCTGTGAGGCCTCATCCCCTGAAGGACTTCATCTGTGAGGTCCCCACTGCTCTGCGGGACCCCTCCTCTGCCTTTGTAGTGGGGGTGGAAACTGAAGCTCCAGTTTTGCCAGAAACAATGCATAAAGCATAAAGTGACTCCATTTAGGGTATCATCTCTCACTCTTTTCCATGGTTTTCCATGGACAGGACTGACTTTGTCCTGGCCATTGTCTCAACATCCATTCCTGGGATAGCTTGTCCCGGTTGGCATTTACAGTTTGGACTCAAGGCCTGGGCACTGTCCCTGAGTCCTTCTGTTCCAGGCTAATGCTCTACTACTTAGAGTCACAATGCCACTTTCAGCCTTTGGCTGGATAGTCCTCGTTCTGTGCTGATTAGTAGTGAGATGGAGTTTTAGAAGGATTTTTTTTTTTTTGTGCCCAGGATGGCTTTGAACTTTCTTACAAAAGCTCTTTTTATTTCCAGTTAAAGCAACAAGGAGATCAATGAGATGGAGGTTACCTATAACTTGTTCACAATTGACTAACAATTACTTGTCAGAGATTTTTAAAAGAAAGCCCAGTAGATGCTTTTAACCTGAGACTGATTGGCACTCTATGACCCACTGCCTCTGGGTAGCCTGCTTAAAGTGGCTTATAGACAACATTTAACCTATAACAAATGTACAGGCCTTTTCTTGGGCTACAGCAGCATAGCCTGTTTAACACCCTGGTTTATAAAAGCATTTTCTGTCTGGCAGAGGAATGCCTACCTATGTAGGCCTTTAGACAGATCTCAATAGGAACATAATCTCAGCTCTACAAGCTTTTCAACAGATGAATTTAACCAGCTCAAAAGTTACTGCCAATTAGGACTTTGAGGAGATACAGGGGTTTTGGGATTTACATTCTACAATCTTAGCTTTTATTACCCACTATCACAGATCTCTGGAAAGTTTTGCCCAGTTAGACCAACATGGGTGATAGGCATGTTTACAAACTTATCTTTCTATGACCTTCTGGCTTGATCAATTTTTTGGAGGACCAAGCTCAAGTAACTCAGGACCTGATACCACTTTTGTCATCCAAACATTTGTTAGTAATTGCATCTGGATGTTTTAACATTGTCAGGGTCCCTGGAGTGCCTTTCTTATGTTGGGATAAATACATCTTTGGCACTTTCCTTGGTCAGTCACTGGACTTGAACTCAGGGTTTGAGTGCTGTCCCTCAGCTCTCCAGCTCAGGACTAGCACTTGGCCACTTTAAACTCCAAAACAACTCAGCTTTGAGCACTCTGTTGGCAGATTAGAGATGACAATCTCACAGGGACTTTAGTTTGCCTGTGCCTGGACTGGCTTCGAACTGCAGATCAATGAGTTTTTTTTTTTTTTTTTACAAACAGTCACTTTTACTCCAACTAAAAGCAACAAAGATGGTCATTGGAAGTAGTTTTATAAGCATGGTTTTACTTATTAAATTACATTTGACAAACTTGCCCTATCTTTTACTGTGGGCCTTCTGGCAACTGTTACAAAAAACTTTAAGGGCAAACTAGAATACTTTTACTTTGAAATAAACCTTTAGGAAAAATTTATCTTTTAAACTTGTCTGGGAGGCCAGCCACTCCCCACAACTTCTCAAATTTTTACAAGGGGGATGTCATTTTAAATCCTTTTTGTAAAGTTATTTTAATTTGCATTTAAATGCATCATTGAAACACTGGGCTGTATATTCTTTGCCTGTAGGCTGTCCTGTGGGCAGTGAATAGAAAGAGTGGCCATTTTTTTTCTGCAGTCTGAGTTACCTTTAGGAATTTACCTCCAATTGTAAAATAGTATAGAAATCAATTTCTATCCTTTGCTCATAGACCCCGTATGGTCTAACTTCTGGCGATGAACATTTACAGATCCAAATATCTAATGTGGCTTGTGTTTTACCCTTAATTAACAGGCTTTTGGTCATGTGAGATGAAGCAAGGCCAGAGTCTGAGAGAGACTGTGGCATCTCCCAGCATGTATGGACTGTTGCACCTCCTGTTGGTAACCTGCAATATTTCTACATATACTGGTTAGAGACCTGGTTTACACTGGCTTTTGCAGGCTGGTGCCACTGGTTTAGGCAGCTGTGCCTGGGCCTAGTCACTCTGGTCCCTTGATCTTAATTGAAGTTGATCGGCACACAGGGGAGAAAACTAGAGAATCAAACCCTTAGCTTTAGTTTACTAGCCATGGTCAGTGTACAATAGTTAACTCTTAGCATAGATGGACATAGGAATGACATAATTCACAGCCAACTTAGTTACCAATTTCATTTACTTTGTAAAGGACATTGTCTTTTTTAAGTCCTTTTCCAAGGTCTTTTAAAACTGCCTGTTTTTTCTTTGGCTTAGTCAGGTCACAAAGTTTTAAAGCAATTTAGATTAATTCACAGCTTCCATTGACAAAGATTTTTAGTAGGCAGAGTAACCTTGAAACCATAATCACTTACATATAGTCAAATAAGACACAGACAGAAATGTTTGTGCACAGATAATAGAGCGTGCTTAGATTTTAAAATAGACTTTTAAAGTTTTGAAATTTTAGTGGAACTACTTTTCTAATTATGATGGAACCATGTGGTCAGTTTAAAATACAAAACTTTGCCAACAAGAAACCTAGTGAACAGGAGGCAATAGGAACATACACTTGGCCTAGCATAATGGCGCCACAGGACAGGGGAGGGGGGAGGGGTAGTACCAAGCTGAAGTACCAAGATGCCAATTTGGCACATCCACCACTTGCTCAATGCTAGAGAGAAGAGTAATACATTTTTGGTAATATCCAAACTTGTTGGCCTTTATTTTGGGGAGTTTAGACTTAAACTCACCCATTTCCTATCTAATGAGTAGAAACAAGCAATTACTGGTTACATTCTTCCAGGGCTTAACCAAAGCGTTTAGCATATGAAATACTTGTGAAAGAGGTTACAAGCAGGTAATTTTGGCAAGAGGCAGAGTTTAAGGGGAGGGGGAGAGAGAGAGAGAGCTACTTGCTCAAGCATTCTCAGAAGTGGAGTTTTAAATGTGGGGCCAAATTTAACTGATGGGGACTGAACAGCCCTCCAAGGCCAGGTGGCCTTAATGTAAAGAAATTTAGTGTCCTTCCCATGGTAAGTGACCTGAAGCCATGTGCCTAGAGTAGAGTGTCCTCTGCAGTGCAGGTTGGCTCCTAAATAGGTGGTGGCCCCACCAGTGGAGACTGTCCTTATGTTGGTCCAAGGTGGGTCCTTGGGCCATGGTAGGCCTCTAGTGGCTAATTCCAGCACTTGGCCAAGTTTTTGGTCAGATGGTGAGGGTGGGGCTCAGTTAGCCCAGAAAGGCTCAGGTGGCCTTACCACTGATATTGGAATCAGAAACCCCAACCTCAGACAAACTTGTCACTTACCCTGGAGTGGGAATTAATTAGTGGGGCTGGATGGGCTGGTAGAGCACTCAGTCAGGAGAAAGTTACCTTGATGGTCCTCTGGTGACTGGAGTGAAGGATCTCAGAATAGGTCCCAGGGCAGCTGTTTGAACTCCCTTCAGAAGTGCAGGGGGAGCAAATGCACTGGAGAACCTATCCCAGTATGGAGCCACCAGTGAAAGAGGATCAGACACATCCATCCTATGGGACCATGCAGAGGCAGGCAGGCAAAGGAGAAAGATTATTACAAGGTTTATTAGAGGAGCCATATTTCCCCCAAGAGGGAGCACATGACCTCCATCATCATCCTGGTAGCAGAAGTATCTGAGAGAAAAGGAAGTGAGGTAGATGGGAGTTCAGGTGGATCTGGGTGGAGAGAGGGAGAGACCAGTTGTATGGAGGGAACTCCAGAAATGGGAGGGGGCCCAGATGAGGGTGGAGCTGAGGACCAAAGGTGAGCGATCTACAAACTGCAGTTCAAAGCCAGTCCAGGCAGAGAAAGATTATCATCTCTAACTAGCCAGCAGAGTGCCAAAAAAGCGGGCAGAGTTGCTTTGGAGACCGAAGTGGCAAAGTGCAATCCTTGCACTGGAGAGCTGAAAAACAGCACTCAAGCACTAAGTTCAAGTCCAGTGACCAAGGGAAATGTCAAGGTTGCGTTTACCCTAACAAAGAAAGAAGCACTCCTGGGACTTTGGCAATAATGTTTGGCTCTTCTAAAATTGATCAGAGCTGAGGTCATGGCAAGCTACTTTATAAGCATGCATAACTGGGCAAGAACTTGTCAACCATTTGTAATAGTTGGCTGTAAAAGGCTGAGGTTGTGAAATGTGGGGAATAGCTTAAATCCAAACTGCTCTGTATGTGCTTAAAACCATAATTGGCAGTAAATTCTGGGCTGACACTAACCAAATAAATTTGTTTAAGAATAAAATATGAAATTGTTAGGACCAGATCAAAAGTAAACAGATAGGGTATTAATTAGAACAAGGAAGGAGAAAATTCAAATTTAACTGAGACAAATAAGTCCCAAGTAAGGAGAGAAACATTGGTATAAACACCAAAATAAAACAAAATTGTGGTCTGATAATTACTAAAAAGATCATTTATATCAAGATTTAGACCAAATGTTAAATTTTCGAAGATAAGGGCTTAAGTAGAGAGTTAAGCACCAGGAGCCACACTAAACATCTGTATTCCAAAGGATGGCCTTTCCCTCCTAGGCTATTTGAGGAGCTAAACAATGCTTTGGCGTATTTGGGGAGGTAATGTTTTCCTAGGATTTCAAGGTAAGACTTGTCCCACCTCCAGGCCTTGAAACTGGGTGCAATGCCCCCATCTCCAGCCTAGATACCAGGATGTCTACAGGCAGTTGTGTGGACTTAACCACCCTATTTGCCTTGATGCAATTTGTAATCACTAACTGTTCGTTCTGCTTTTATAACTTGTTTGTCAATTACAAAACTGCCACTGAACACCTACAAGTGGAACTTCTTATGGATCTTACCTTTAAACATCCTAGACTATTTAAATCTTTTACAAACCAAAGTACTAAACAGGCTATGCTGCTATAGCCCCCCCCCCCCCAAAAGGGTCCATACAGTTATGAAAAGTTAAAAAATTATGCCTAAACTCTAGTTTGGAATAAAATGTAATTAGTAAAAAGTTGTCACCTTGACAAACTACCCCACACTATATTATAAAAGCCAGTGTACAATCAGAAAAATATTAGGAGAGTTTACTAAAGTTAGTCCCTAGGTAAAACTTCTTTAATCAACCTGTGTAGACTAATGCCAACTGTTTACACACCCATAAAACATTTAAGCTTCAATTATTAAAAAAACAAAAAAGGGGAATCCCTAAGGGAAACTTTTGCCTTAACCTTATTTACTCTAAATTTTTAAAATTTCACTCAAAGTGATCCTTTCACTAAAGCTGAAAAGCATTTTATCCCTCTAGCAGCATCTCACTATCTATTCCCATATGGTTTAAAAAATTTAATCAATGAAGACTAAGACTAATGCCCCATAAGGGAAAACAGTGTTTCTATCATTCCAGATGGATCCACTGGCAACATCTGGGTCCCTTTTTGACTCATCCGACCTCCAGAGAAGCAAAAACAACACAACACAACCCTGAGGAAGAAGATCTAGTAAGCAGCTTTGCATACCTAAGGTTGAAGTCCGGAGGAAGCCATCATCCTTATCTTAAGAAAACCAGCTTGACCCCAGCAACATGGGGTCAGAATAAGGTGTTGACACAAGACCGAAGCCACCCTGGTCAGTACAAAAACCCCTAGAATACCTGAATATCTGTTTTGGCCATGATTGCACTGCTTGTGAATACTTCTGCAGTGGGTAGTGAACATGCATATTGGGCCTATATCACTCACCCACCATTGTTAAAATTAGTGGATTAGCTAGACCAAGGTCCAGTGGCGTACACAAATGACAGCACGTATTTTCCTCCACCATGGGATCATGCAGACCCTAATCATCCAGGTGAGGAAGGAATACCTTATATTATTTCCTTAGGATTTGAGTCTTTACCACTGTGTTTAGGGACATCACCTTGCTTACCAACCAGAAGACAGGTATGGGCATACATCTTGCCTGATGATAAAATCAACAATCATATGGGGCGATTCAGCACAATTTCCTTAAATTTTATTGGTAAGGATCATTCTTATACAAATAAGACTGGGCAACCACCTAACCTAGTATGACAGGACATTAATTATTGAATTTTGTTTATGTTTCTATTCAGTGGTCTCAGTGTCAAAACCCTAGAGGAAAGATTATACAGCATAATGATAACATCTCATTTATAGATTGAGGTCCTCATGGATGTTTCATTGCCAATTATTCTGAAAAGCATGTTGGTGATTGGTATACTAATAATTCTTCTGATGGTGACGTCTATACAATGGAGTTATAAATCATGTAGAACCCATTGGCTTGCTCACCTGACATGATGGAGGCCTTGTGCCTCATAGGCCACATATAAATTTCAGGGGACACTTAGGGCCTGAGCAGTGGCATTTATAAAACTTGCCACGCAATTTTATACAACTCAGAATTGGGTTGGTCACTTTACTAGGGCCCATGAGGCAAATTATACATTTTACAGGAACCATTCTTTTACTGTACAGGGTTGTATTAAACTTTCCTATGTACTAGCCCACAGGGACAGTGTCAATCAATGAGAACCCACGCAGCCTGGACTCTTTACATGCTTAAATCATACTATTTCTTTTAAAATGCCTTCTCAGTCTCTCCTGATATTAAGATCTCGCTTAGGGGTCTGGGTGCCTGTTAATCTCACCCGACCTTGGCAGGAGAGCCCCACTGTTGGTTTGTTGACAGGAGTCTTCCAGCAACTGCTGAAGAGAACTAGGAGATTCCTGGGTCTGAGTGTAGCTGTGATCCTTGAAATGACTGCTATCACCATGACTGCTGCGACTGCCGGAGTGGCCCTGCATTCCTCCATCCAAACCAAGGACTTTGTAGAGAAGTGGCTGGACTGTCACCAGCTATAGACTCATCAGCACAATATTAAACAGGACATTGATTCCCGTCTGAACACCCTGCAACACACGGTGCAGTGGATGGGAGACCAGATAATTGATCTGCAGAAACAGCTAACCTTCAAGTGTGATTAGAGCTCAATAAACTGTGCATCACTCCTACTTGATTCAACACTTCTAACATTACTTGGCAGGGACTTCACTACCACCTGCCGGTCTTGCAAGGAAATTTGACTTGGGACATCCACTAGTTACAGCAGGAAGTCATTGAGACTTTCTTGGCACAACTCCCTGGCGTGGGATATGAAGGTCTGGCTGAGGGAATTGCATCTGTGCTAAACCAATTGGACCCTCATACCTGGTGGCACAGTTTTACCCATAGTGTTTCTACAGGATTGATTGCATTATGTCTTGTCAAGATATTGCTGTCTACATTCCAAAATAGTTTCTGCAAATCCCTTCTGCAAAGGATCTCTTGCTTACGGTTGTACTTAAAAAACAAAAAAGGGGGGAGATGTCAGAGGCATCAACCGGCATAACCCCATCTGTTGCTGTTTCCACAACGGGATCTGGGAACACGATGTGTGGTATAGGCAAGAAGGGACTACACCATGTGAGTATAGACAAAATTTATTGGAACATCACATGTTTATATACAGCACACAAGCAGGAGAAGTAAATCTTCAGTCAGGGGCAGAGAGTTAAACAGTTTTATGGGAGCACAGACAATGAGAGTTTAAACAGAAAAAGCTAATCCTTGTCAACAAAAGTGGAGCAGTTCCACTAATCAAGGTTGTAAAAGCAGGTAAAGCACAGTTGATTACACATAGGGGGGGTCTCCAGGTGCTGTTCTACATGATTAAGAAGATGAAGCACGAATGGTACTTTTTGCAAACCATTACCTGAGCCTTGCACCGGGGGCAGAACCTTTGGCCAGCATGGAGGAAAGGGTGACCCTTCCTCCCCGAGAAGAATTGGAAGTGGTCCTGTGGCTCAGGTGGTAGGGCACTTGCTTTCAGCTGAAGAGCTGAGGGACAGCGTCCAGGCCCAGAGTTCAAGCCCCACGACCAACAAAAATAAATAAATTGGAAGGAAGGAATGCATGCCTGCATGCACCCTCAGAGCACACAGGTGCTCAGATGGGGTTTTGCAGGCCTATGCCTCCAACACCCATATGAACCCCTCTCCTTTTGCTCCCGATCCAGCTCCCAGATCTTAGGCAGATTGGGTGGAAGGAGGCTGTGTCAGTCCTGGAGTTTTTCTCTGCCTCTGGCTGTGCCTGAGCAGCTGCAGGAGCCCTGGCCCATGCTGCAAGAGGCAGCAACAACTGCTGCAGTCGCTGCTGCAAGTTTGGCCATTTGGCTCCACTCCTGCCTGGTTGCCCTGACACTGGAGGAGTCTCGCTGGCTCCTTTGCTGTTTCACACTGCACCTCCAGCCTAGGGATGAGCCCAGGAAGCTCGGCGCTGGAGCCTTTGAGACCTGGGGGATTTGGAGGGGCTGCCCTGCCTGCAGGGTCTGGCCTGAGGAGCCTGTGCCCCAGCCATGGCTGCTTGCTGCTTCTCACTGCTGCTCAGAAGAAGCGGCGGCGGCGCTGGCCTGTAGCCGGCTTGTTTGCTCCCTCCGAGGCTCTTAGAGTTGTGTTACTGGCAGAACACTATCCCAACTGCTCTAGTACTATTTTATTGTATTTTAAAAATAAAAGACTTCATGGGCCCCATAAGTGCTTTATAAAATATGACTGGCAGCCGTTATTTAAATAAATGTGAGAATTCGGGAGTTTTTTTTTTTTTTTAATCTTTCTAAGTGATTTTTTTTTGTCTGTCTTTGGACTTGAACTCTGGACCTGGGTGCTGCTGTCCCTTAGCTCTTCAGCTAAAGACTAGCACTCTACCACTTGAGCCACAGGACCACTTAGGTTTTCTGGTGGTTTATTGGAGATAAGAGTCTCATGGTCTTTCCTGCACTGGTTGGCTTTGAATCTCGATCCTCAGATCTCAGCTTCCTGAGTGGCTAGGATTACAGGCAGGAGCCACTTGCGCCCAGTTCTAAGTGATCATTTTAAAGGCTAAGCATGATAGTACCATCTACTTGGGAGGCATAGATTGAGAGGACGGCAATCCAAGACCAACCCATGCAAAAAGTGAGATCTGATCACAATCATCAAGCTGGGCTGATTCCAATAATCTCAGCTAGATGGGAGGCTGGTCCTGGGATGGGAAGAAAACAGGATGCCCTAACTTAAAAACTAAAGTACAAAAAGGCCGTGGTGTGGATTAAGAGTTAAACACCTGCCTAAGCATGAAATCCTTTGTATAAACTCTAGTACTGAGAAAAGGAGGGAGGGAGGAAAGCAGGAAGGGATATAGGGGAGGGAGAGAGATGCTATTTCATTAATTTTACATTTTTCCTAACACCATTCACTTTGAGTTTCTTTTGCTCAAGACTAGCACTCTACCACTCAAGCCTCAGTACAACTTCCAGCCTTTTCTCTTTATGTGGTACTGAGGAACCAAACCCAGGGCTTCATGTATGTGCTAGGCCAGCACTCTATTACTAAGCCACATTCCCAGTCCTTCTTTTATTTTGTAAGTTGAGGTTTGGTTTTGTGTTCTTCTCTTGGCATGGAACTTAGGCTAGTCTCAACCTAACTTCTGACTCAGCCTCCTAAATTCAGAGATTGCAAACATAGACCACCATACTCAGCTCAGGATTCCTTTGAGAGAATCATCTTTTCAGAGACAGAGTTATTCTGTCTTCCTTGGATTGGATGGCCTTTTGCTTTTGGCATTGTGTTAATCCCATTTCTTGTCCTGATATATTTCTCCTTCTAGATCAATAGAAAATTTTCAGCTTCCCAACTTGAAGCCTATTGGTCTCATCCAATAATATAACAAAACTTGTGAATATCATTACCTGGCATCATGGGCATGCCAGCCAGCTAAAACTCAGCTATCAGGTGGGTTTGGGCTTCAACAATGCAGGCAATTCTCTGCATAACCTGAAAACTGTCATAGATAATGTTGGTTTATTCCATCCTGTTTTCAGCTGCTTGCCATTCTGAGCTTTGTATGTTTTTGCTTTCTTTTATTTATTTATTTATTTATTTTTGAGTCATAGGCCTTGATCTCTGGGCTTGGCTTGGGTGATGTCCCTGAGCTTTTCAACTCAAGGCTAGCACTCTACGACTTGAGCCACAGAGCCACTTCTGGTTTTCTGGTGGTTTATTGGAGATAGGAGTCTCACGGACTTTCCTCCCTGAGCTGGCTTTGAACCACGATCCGCAGATCTCAGACTTCTAAGTAGCTAGGATTACAGGTGTGAGCCACCTGTACCCGGCCCTGACTGAATCTTGAAAAGAGAAGACAGGAATAGGTCAAGAGACACACAGTATCAAAATGGGGATGGGAGGGATCGAGAGTTCTGACTGAGCAGTGGATCCATATAAAGTCTGATCAGACTTACTCCAAACATGAAGGAACATCTTCAGTCTGGATGTGGGATGCCTATAAACATTGTCAGGGACATGAAAGGAGCAGGGTTGGGATGAAGGTTTTAGGGAGCACTGTGGGATGAAGTGTCATTAAAAACTCTCAGCTCTGGGGCTGGGAAGTTGGCTCAGTGGTAGAGCGCTTGCCTTGCGTGCCTGAGGCCCTGGGTTCGATTCTTCAGCACCATATAAGCAAAATGGAAAGCCAGAAGTGGCGCTCTGGCTCAAGTGGTAGAGCACTATCCTTGAGCTGAAGAGCTGAGGGACAGGGCACAGGCCCAGAGTTCAGGCCCCACAACCGGACCCTCCCCCCCCAAAAAAACCTCTCAGTTCTGACAGCACAGATCAAGTGTTTGTCTTGAGAGTCCCCTGTTGTGCTGTGGCAATGCTCTTCCTGTGTATGTCTGTCTAGAGGGGGAGGTGTTTGCTCCTCATTTGTCATTAATTCTAGAGGACAGAGGAGCCCCATGAGTCCAGTAAACAGATGCTTTCTGGCAGCTTCTCACAGTGTTTCCTCCAGGCAGCACCAGGCTCTTTACTTGCTCTGATGAGGCAGCTGCATATGGGTCTGCAGGAATTTCTTGTCAAGAAATTAGAGAGTCATTCATTCATTACTCTAGAACAAAGAGTGGCAATGCCTAACTATAGGTTGCTTTGTTATTCCAATGTGTGTGCTACTGGCACTGGCTTGTCTCTTCAGTCTGCACAGGCTCAGGACAATACTATAGTCAGCTCGGACACACCAGCTTACACCCAGTCACTACTCAGAATGTGATGTCAAAGCTACTCCTGGTAATAGATGACAAGGCTGTTTAAGTCAGAATAAGATCACAGCAGAATGCACTACGATATCTTTTTGCTCCTCTGATTTAACAGCTTCTAAGCTAGTGTTTCCTGGCTTCCTATCCTTGTGGCGTAGTATGAGAGCCATCTAGGTTGTTGCAATGCATCAGCCAGGAGAAGGGTGTCTATAGTCAGAGTATGACACAAAAAATAGCATCTGTGGTGAGGTTAGACTTGGTGTTGGATTATAATTAAGCTATTTCTGCAAAGCTGGGAAGCATGGAAATGGACTGCCATTGTGAAATGGACATGGGATAATTTAGGAGACAACAAGGATCTGAGTAGCTCTCACCTGTAATCCTAGCTACTCAGGATGCTGTGATCTGAGTACTGAGGTTCAGAGACAACCTAGGCACAAATATCAGATAGTTTCTTTCTTCCAATTAACTAGCAAAAACGAACTAGAGCTGTGGCTGAAGTACTAGCCATAAGAAAAAGAGCTAAGGGTCAGCACTGAGCACATGCTAGCATGAAAAAAATGAGAAAGACATAAGAAGGGAAATTACAAGAAACTTACTGTGAACAATTAGACCTCTAATTATCTTTCTTTTTATTAGCAAGTATTGGTTGTACAAGAAGGAGGTTGTGACGTTCCCATACATGGATACAATGTATCACAGTCATACCCACTCCATCACCTACCCAGTCTTATTTCCAGTTAACACTAAAAAGCCAGAAGCAGTGAGGTAGCTCAAGTGGAAGAGTCCCAGCCTTGAGCAAAAAACTGAAGTGACATTACCAGGTTCTGAGTTGAAGCCCTAGTACAAGGACCACCACACCCAACAAAAATAAAATATTCCATGGGAATGAATGTAGATCTTGTAACATACAACTACAGAAAATAGTAATGTCTGGCATTGAGCTCCCTTAAATTATAAATAACATGAGGAAACAAAGGTCCAAAGTCTTTTTGAATAGCATTTTATTTTCTGAGGATAACAGAATAACAAGACATTGTTATTGTCTGTTCTGTCACATGGTGTTAGATATAAGTATGAGATACTCTGCAGGAAGAACCTCTGTGCAACTTCTGAGGAAACAGAAGTTGGCTGTTCTTTTAAGGGTGAAGGAAATACTTTGTATCTTTTGATGGCGGTGAATCTATGGGAAATCATCAACCTATTAAAAACTAGATATAGTTATAGAATTATATCATCTTATATTAAGAAAGGTCATTAAAGGCACTTTAAAACTAAACAAAGAGGGGCTGGGAAGGTGTCTGAATGGTAGAGTGCTTGCCTCACATGCATGAGGCCCTGGGTTCAATTCCTCAGAACCACATAAGCAGAAAAGCAGAAAGTGGTACTGTGGCTCAAGTGGTAGAGCACTAGCCTTGAGCTGAAAAGCTGAGGGACAGCTCCCAGGCCCTTTGTTCAGACCCCATGGCCAACAAAATACATACATGCATACATACATACATACTTACATAAACTAAGAATAAGAACTTTAAAAGAGTAAATTAATAGAAATTGAATATAACTTAAATAGCAATCTACAAATTTATACTGTTAAATTCATTGAGTACTTAAAAAATGGGGAAATTCAATTCTTTCCCATAATAGATTGTTAACTGAAAAATATAATTTGAGTGAGGGAATTTTGTGTACATGCCTATTACATATCATCTAATAGAAATGCCATGTAAGCCAGAACACAGAAGCCTCCCACAGAACATAGTGCTGTCTGAAAATGAACTCATGGAAAAATGGTACAAAACCTTGTTCAGAAGTCATACTAAAATTTTTCTGTGTATATGCTGATCCTGGGGTTAGAACTGAGGGCTTGGATGCTGTCTTTGAGCTAATTTTGCTCAAGACTAGTGCTGTGCCACTTGAGTCACAGCACCACTTCCAGGAGTGTTTTAGTAGTTTTTTGGAGATGAGTCTCATGGACTTTCTTTCATGGGCTGGCTTCAAACATTGGTCTTCAGATCTCCACCTCCTGAGCAGCTAAGGCTATAGGCATGATCCAGCAGTGCTGGGCTCCAAACTGACAATTTTCTCTCAAGAAATATCATTTCACACTGAAATAGTGAATCCAAATAGCTCATAATGGAACAAGGAATAATATTTCCACAGCAACCTATAGTGGATCTATTCGCATATACTGTGACAGATACCAAATGTTCCCAAATCAAATCTACCCTAACCATTTTTCTCTCATAGACCCTTCTTAAAGCAATTTCAGCAGGTTTTGTTAGTTTGTTTTGTGCTTATTCTAGGTCTTGAACTCGGGGCCTGAGTACCATATCTATGCTCCTTTTGCTTAATCTTAGCATGCTACCACATGAGCTACAACCCATTTCCTTTCTTTTGGTAGTTTTTTGGAGATGAAACTCACTGATTTTTCCTGCTGACAAGCTTCTGAATAGATGGGATTAAAGTTGTGAGCCACTTTCCCCCACCTTCATTGTTTACTTTTGTAGGAGCACATAAAGTACTTCCACCACATTTGTCCATTTGCCCTTCCCCTCACAATGCTACCCCCACCAAAAACCTTATAATAGCTTTCTTAATCCCTTGATTAAAGTAAACTAAGCAAAGAGACAATTAAAAATGATATGCTATGTCTTAGGTTGCCTTGATCTTAGCAGAGTATCACTTCAAGTTAAAAACTGATTAACAAAAATTAAAGAAAAATACCGAGGAGACTCAAAATTGAACAAAGTAAATCCTAATCTTCAAGTTTCAGGTCTCCAAGTAAAAGGAAAGCAGAAAATGTTGTTGCGAGTTCCAGGTAACCAGTGAGGCTTGATAGTCAAATGTGATGTGTGATCCTGAAGTCTGAGGGGAGGATGAGCAGTACTAATGTATAAGTGTTTAAAATCCCTCACTTCAATGGTTATGCTGGGGTGAAGTTGAGAATGTCCTTGTTCAAGGTTTTGGGTATCATCATATTTATGACTTCATGAAATCCCATAACATCATGATGCCTCTTCCTGAAAATTCATTGAGTAATCCTAGCTACTCAGAAGGCTGAGATCTGAGCATCATGGTTTAGTTATCTCCAATTAATCACCAAAAAGATGGAAGTGGAACTGCAGCTCAAGTGGAAAATCACTAACCTTGAGGGGGAAAAAAAGCAAACAAGAACAGATTCTAAGCCCTGAGTTCAAGCCCTAGGAGTGGGAGTGGGGGGAGTTTGATTGAGAAGGAAGACAAAAGACAGTCAAAGCCAAGAGTAAAGTAGGTCCTAAAAGTTCAGAGATTACAACCTAGAATGCCTTTAACCAAGGATGCTTGTCTTAGTTGGGTTTTTCTTATTGTGATTTTTATAGGCAAACAGCATTGAATTGGAGAAAAAAATAGCTTTCTCAACCTAAACCAAATGTCAAAATGAAGAAAAAGCCTATCTTGTGCAAGCCTATAAAGCAGGAGTTACTGGAGGGGAATGAAGAAAGCCTAAAGAAGAGCTCAGCATCCCAGAGAATGGTGTGTCAGACCAGGAAGGCAAAGAGGAGGACCAGGAGCCAGAATCATCATGTGACTTCAACTCTGTGGATATGTGCAGAGTCATGTGTTCACTCACTAACTCTTAGGATTTTGTCATGGCTAGGACACTAAACTCGCTCCTTACTCAAATTTTCCCTTTCATCTGCTTGATCTCAAAACTTCTTAACTTGGGTGGCATTTTTTGTGCTTTTGAAATTTTTATTATTTCTCAAAAACAGCCTTTGAAGTGTTAAAAAGACATCTGGGTGAATAAAGTGGAAATTTTCGAGTTTTGTAAAAAAAAAAATTAATGAACTGAGGCAGTTGGAAGACCATGGGAAGAGGTGTAATAAGAATAGTCTCTTCCGTGGGAAAAGTCTCAACAGTTTTACCTTCAGCTCCATCTATAAGAAACCATTAACATTCTCTATTAGTAGAGTTATTATTTGTATAATTAAATTTGGAATTGGCACTTGATGATCCAAATATTAAGTACCAAGTCCACTGAGCAAAGTTTAGGTTGTCTGATATAAAGTTGAAGAGCCTACAAGTTTAAATTTTTCTTTAATATAATAAGTAACAGACTATTTTTCAAAATCTACTTGGTATGGCGAACTTGAATTGCTAGGCCTGGTAATACTTTTCATTGTAGGAACAACTAGTTTTTCTACATAGCTCTTACCCTATACCCTGATGCCCTACTCTGTTTTGTTAGCCTTGTCCAATACTTTGGGATGTAATCCTTTGGTTTATTTTTATCATTCTAAAGCTAGTCTCTATCATCATAGATATATCAGAATTGGCATGTTGGTCTAAATATCTGGGAATAAATCTATTTCTTCCACTGTTCTCCCCACAGACATCTTTAGGTAGAAAAATGTTGTTTCCTGCTCTTTGCCTTAGCACCATCTTCCTAGAAAAAACAGCACCATGAGAGCCAAGTAGAGGAAGCGAATGCGCAGGCTGAAGGGCAAAAGAAGAAAGAGGAGGCAGAGGTCTAAGTAAACCAGTTTGTGCACCCATCGAGGCCAGAGGAGCAGGAGGAATAAGGAATGCCATAGGCTGGGATGCTGAGATGTTGGACTGCATGCCGCTGTGATTTCCCAGTGGATCCAGAACTTTCATTGCCAAGATCATCTCTGAAAGACACACCTTGCTCATAACCAAGCATCCCCTGATGGTCCTGTGCCCCGGACCTGTGACATTCTGGACTAGTTCTGTTCATAGTTGTGGCCAAGTGTGACACATGTACAATAAACCATCTCTTTTGCTGTTGCAAGAAAAAAAAAGGAAAGAAAAATGTTGTTTCCTTATTGAAAATTCACCCATTTCAAATATTTTGTGAAAGTTTCTTTTTTGTTTATTGTTTTTTGGATTTTGTTTTGTGTTTTGTCAGTCATGGGACTTTAATTCTGGGCCTAAGTACCGTCCCTCGTTCTTCAGCTCAAGGCTAGCACTCTACCACTTGAGCCACAGTGCCACTTCTGGTTTTCTGAGTAGTTTATTGAGATAAGAGTCTCAGGGACTTTCCTGCCTGGGCTGGCTTTGAACCATGATCCTCAGATCTCAACCTCTTGAGTAGCTAGGATTGCAGGCTTGAGCCACCGGTATCTGGCTGGAAGATTTTTATATGTGGATTTATGGAGGGTTGTATTTGTTTTCTACTTTTCAAACCCTTATTTAATGACCATTATTTTGGTTTTGAGCAATTTTATTATTTTAATTTGGGACATTGCTTTATTTTGTTTTGTTTTTGCCCATAATGGTATTTGAAATCAGGGTCTCATACTCACCTTACTTGAACCACTGCTCAAGTCCAGCTCTTTGCTTGTTGAAGATGGAGTTGCAGACTTTTCTGCCTGGCCTGGCTTTGAATCACCATTCTCCAGATCTTAGCCTCCTAATTGAATTTTATGTGTTCAATAGTGTGGAATGTAAGCCAGGCATGGGAAGCTAACAACTATAATCCTAGCTACTCAGGAGACTGAGATGTGAAGCCAATCCCAAACATAAAAGTACGTAAGTCTCTCAACTCTAACAAACTTCTCAGAAAAGGCTAGAAGTGGTGCCATGGCTCAGGTGGTAGAATGCTAGCTTTGAGCAGAAGAAGCTCAAGACAGCACCTAATCCCTGAGTTCAAGCCTCTGCCTGTTGGGGTAGGGGGCAGAAGATTGGGTTTCAAACAGTCAATTGGAAACTCTTCTTCCCAACATTTCATGATCAGTCTTCCCTCTCTTCCTTCATAAAGGCCACAGTACTACATGTTTTCTACCAGAGTCATAGAAACTGGTAATATTAAGTGCTTTTTGTTTTACATTCAATTCACTTTGGAACTTTAAAAAACTTCTATAACTTATAATAAAGATTTATACTACTGAAAATTAACTGATTTTTTGAAAAGCATACAAAAAAATCTTTGTCAAGGGTCCCAGTGAATACTAAGGAACATTATTGGGAAATTTTTACTTGGTTGCTTGTCTGTTGCATCATTTAAACACATGGGGAATTTGGGGTTTTTCAACATTTTACCACCAAATCTTCAACAAACTACATTGCCTCATTGGATTTTGCTTCAAAAGTTATAAAATATTTTGACATGTTTTTGGTTTGGTCTTTTGGGGATTTTGGCTTTTGGAGTGGTAGTTGGCAAGTACGTAGGCTTGAACGGAGGTCTGGTATCTTGCTTAGATTATTGTGCTCAATGCAGTCACTGTGTCATTTAAGTCACATTTCCACTTCTGGCTTTTTGCTACTTAATTGAAATAAGAATCTTGAGGATTTGTTTCCTTGGGTTGGCATCAAACTGTGATCTTCAGATCCCACCTTCATGAGCAGCTGAAATTACAAGAATGAGCCAAACCCTGGATATATTGTACTACATATAAAACCAAAAGATGGACAAAATTCTGAAGCAAGTGTGTATGATATGTATTTTACATAATTATATAGACAAATATAATCATGTAAGTGTGTGTGTGTGTGTGTGTGTGTGTGTGGGTGTGGGTGTGGGTGTGTGTGTGTGTGATTTTAAATGTGTAGAGGGAAATGAAGATGTATTGAGGAAAGATTTCACCTAGCGTTTTTCATAGACTGGGCTACAATACATTCATCATCCCATCCATCTGCATCCTTCCCTAAGATATGCACATCCTCTGGTGGTATCATGGTTATTTTTTGTGTGTGAGAGCCACTACCGAGGCTTGGATTCAGGGCCTGGATGGTGTCCCTTAACTTTTGTTGTTGTTGCAAGGCTGGTAGTCTGCCTTTTGAACCACAGCTCAGCTTTCTGTCTTTTTCTGGTTAATTGGAGGTAAGGGTCTTTTTACATGGGTTGGCTTTGAACTGGGATCCTAAGATCTCAGCCTTCTGAGTAGCTAGGATTACAGGCCTAAGCCTCCAGTGTCTAGCTTTTCATTATTACTTTTACAACCTACATACTCATACACATCCCTTGCATCCAAAAATCTGACAGTTCAGGCTAACTGACAAGATGTGAGGAAAGATGGCTGAGTGGATAAGTTTCCAAATGGGCATCTAGCCATATTAATATCATTTTGGTAGGTAACTTACCCTTTAGTGAGCACATATTTCCTCTTTCATTCTTTCTTTAGAAGTCAGTGAAATGTTTTTGATATATCTTTCAAATATTATCTCCCAAACAGGAGATAATATTTTAATATATTTGACAATATTTCAGATGAGGAGTCTTGGTTGTCTGGAGCTCTGTGGGAAGAAGGCATCCAGCTGGGCTGTAGGCACAGAGTTGATGTTTTCTATCTGCTGGTTGCAGAGAAAAAGGTTTTCTTCCTGGGAAGGCTTTGAATCCAAACCCTCTGCTTTCAGGCTTCTGAGGATTACAAGCATAAAGCACCACCAACTGGCTCATTTTAGAAGCCTTAGTTGCTTTTCATTCATCCCTTTTTTCCTGCAAGGTTGATCTAGGCAGCCTGGTTGTACCTCATGATAAAGTGATTTTTATAATACTTTGCCTCTGCCATTTCTGAAACTTATTTCCTCAGTACTGGGTATATGAAGTTGATCTAAACCCAGTAACATTTTCCTTCTGAGATGTTAGGTAGCTTATTTAAATCATTTATCCTTTGCTTTGGCAAAGCAATCAAGATGTTTCTGTAAAACCCAATTTCATGAGAGTATTATAGTTAGAAATTATCATATGCACTCTTCAGTATAGTCTATGCTTTATTTTATTGATTTATTGATTTATTTATTTAGGTCAGTCGTGGCGCTTGAACTCTGGGCCTAAGCCCTTTCCTTCAGCTCTTCAGCTCAAGGCTAGTGCTCCACCACTTGAGCTACAGCACCACTTCCAGTTTTCTGATGGTTTACTGGAGATTAGAGTTTCACGGAGTTTCCTGCCCAGGCTGGTTTTAAACCATGAGCCTCAGATCTCAGCCTCCTAAATAGCTAGGATTACAGGCATGAGCCACAAGTGCCCGGCAGTCTCTGCTTTTATAAACTTATAAGACTGGTTGGAAGAATGATGATTGTTGAATTAATTTAGTAACTATTCTATAGATTTTATTCCTTAAGGCTTATTAACTCAAAAAGGGATTAAATACATGCAGAATAGTGGAATGTGGCAACTACTGATTTGATGTATGTGGACAAATGATCAGATTTCTTATGATTACTAAAAAGATTTCTTCAAATTTCCAGTGGTAGGCTGCTGTGCTAACTTGGAGGAGACAGTGGTGATGCTGGAGCTCTGAAAACTGGCTATGAAGCAGAATTTCAGAGGAGAGCATTTGCTAAGGATATAATTTCCAAGGCTCATACCAAATATATTGAACTAGATTGCCCAATGATGAACAACGGGTCATATTTTGTTTGTTGGTTTGTCTTGTGAAAATTTAAATTTTGAGCCTGGGTACTGTCCCTTAGGTTTTTTTTTGTTCTGAGCTAATGTTCTACCTCTTGAACCACAGCGTCACTTCCAGATTTTTGGTGGTTAATTGAAAGTCAGTCTTACCAAATTTCCTCTTTGGGCTTGTTTCAAACCTCATCCTCAGATATTGGCCTTGGGGGTAGTTAGGATTCCAGGTATGAGCCACCAGTACCCGGCTAGCATCACATTTTAAAAGTATTCTCTAGGTTAGTCTGGTGTGTCTGGTTACAATTTGAGAACATTGGTTCCGGTGGGTCATGTCAGATTTAGAGTAAAATCAGAACTTTTCTTCCTGTAACAAGTAGCACACAATATCTAATTTATTCCTGTCTTCATCTCTGATCTCTTTCTTCTTCATTGTACCAGTCCTTCCTTGTTCCATGAACCTCAGCATGTCAGTGCTGTCTTCCTTTTCTTAAACAAGTCAGGTCCGTTCCCACCATGGGGGATGTACTTGCTGTTCTTGCTACCTGGAACATCTGCTCCTAGAAAATTGCATGGATGATGGCCTTGCTTTCAGATCAAATGTCCCCTCCTCGGGGATGTCTCTGCCTATCCCCACTGTGAAGTTGTACCCACAATACCACCAATGTCATGCCTCTGATTTATAGAAATTGTCATTATGATTTCTGGTTTTCTTCTCAGCATGAAATAGGCATGGAGGCAGCCACATTCACTTCTGTTTCTCCAACCCCTAGTGCCTGGTCTTTAGTGCTCAGGAGCCTTAGCATGGGAATAAGCCTGTTCCAGCTCAAGTAATCCTAGCTACCAGTCAGGACAGCTCATCAAGCTGTAGCCTGGTGTCTAGCAGTCATTTCCTCTCATCCTTTGTGCTCTCTGTGTAGCTGAGTCCACCTGATGGCCAGATCAGTGCCTGAAACCTATCTGCTGCCATGGCAAAAGTATCTGTGATGTCATAGAAGTTATGGCCATTGTTTTGTGAAGCTGTGAGGACACCCACCCCCACAAAAGGTCACCCAGACAGGGATCTCCCATGCCCAGAAGTACATTAAAAAGTTCAGCAACCAAACCATCCCTCACCCCCTGATGCACTCAGTGTGTTTCCATTTCTTTAAAAAAAAAAAAAAGAAAAAGAAAAGAAAAAATCAAGACATGCCTTTGATGATTTGTCACAGAATTATTGAAACATAATATATAATTTTATATGAGTATTTGTTAGACTTTGTCCATCTCTGGAGCCATTGGAATATTTATATGTGTTTGCAGCTTGGGAACAATAATAATCTTTAATTCAGTATAGTCAGAGACTATAGTTCAGAAGGCTCTTTTGAGACTCTTTTGGAGCGAATGCTAACTTTCCATCTACAGGTGGCCATCTTGGTACAGGAATTGAGTAGATTATCATAGGATAAGAAGCTTGTCCTTATTTCTACTGACTTTTCTCTGGGGTCAGGGAGGGTGATCCAACGGCATATGTGTCTTTGCTATCCTGGAGGGGCCCAGACTTCCTCTCAAAGTCTAATGCCATGATGGTAAAAGAGGCTAAAACTCAGAACCCACCTTCCTATACAACTAGGATTATAGGCCTGAACCTTGTACATACAACTCATAGCCCTTTTTTGGGACATAATGTGGTCAACTTAATTATATTCACTTCATACATAGATGCACAAATGTATATACACATGTATTTATTCATCTATTAATAAACAGTATTATATCCACACACAAATATATATTTATATAATTATAATCAAAGTTATATCACCACTTTCTCCAATAATTTTTACATTGGTTTGTGAAAAAATACCCTTGAGACTAAAAATGTTAAATGCTCTCATAGTTTGAAAAAATCATATTCAGTCTTATATAATATATTATATATAATATAGTGTAAAGAATATAACATGTATTTACATATAACTAATTTAATTATGGATTTCCTTCCCAATTAATTACAGAACCATTTAGACAATGATAATTGTCTAAATCTAAATCTATTTTACTGTTGTCAGGAAATACATTATTATAATAAGGCTTGCAAAATTCACAGTGGTGAGTTACAAAGCCTCAATAATTAAAATATACAACTAGGATGATAGAAATAAAATAATAGAAAAAGGAAGAATGGGAAATTGTGGGAAGGAAAAAACCTCCACAACCCAAACCTCCACAACCCATGCATTTTTTTTCCCAAAATCTTTAGAGACTTAATATATTGGAATCAACACTTACAGGCACTACCGAAACAGAAAACAATCACAAATTTAGAATTCAGCTATTCTAGTCTCAATCCATGCCTTCTCTCAGACAAGCAAGTATTCATCATCAATCTCCTTTTTAAAACAATTCATGTGTATGAGTCTTCTCCATTAACAATTTGATATACCAGAATTTGTTCAGAGTAGGTACTTGTGGCTCACACCTGTACTCCTAGCTACTCAAGACTGACATGGAAGGAAAACATTTGGCTTGTCATTCTTTAATGACAGCAGGGAAGCTCAGATGTGTTTAGTATGTAAAAGACCCTTAGGTCATTACTCAGAAGCATAATAAAGAAATGGAAAGGAAGAAAAAGGGAAGAAATATATGTATATGTTACATTGGGTAGGTTTGTGTACATATGTGTCTGTCTATATGTACATAGGCATACATATCCTTTAAAATGTGTATTGTATTGAATGTTTCCATTTTAATCCCCCTTTCTATCCTCTCCCTGCCCTGTACCTGCCATTACTTCTGATTTCACTGTTAGTTCCCTACTTTTGTCCATCTGGAGTCTGTCCATACTGCTTTTCTGGTGGACTTCTTGACATCAATCATTCATTTTCCTAAATTTTACAGATCTGACATGCAATGTAACTATTTTAGAAATGATAGTGAGGGACAACTTCAAAAAATCAATTTCAGAGAGTTCCGGGAAGATGGCGGAGGAGAAGCTGGAATCTGAACAAGCTCTCGCATAGAAAGCAGCTTTAGAGTTCCAGTGAACAGTCCTAAGCCAGAGAATCACACCAAGTGTGCCATCACAGGACAGAGAGTTAGACAAGAGAGGGGAAGCCAAGGCAAAAAGAAGGACCCGAGTGGTCGCCAGCAGCCGCCACGGCGGCGGCGGCGGCGGCAGGGTCGCAAGCGGCAGAGACCACAGCCGGGGGCCATACCTGAGCGCTCACACAGAGAGTCCGGGACGAAGGAGCCAGACGCAGCGGCCGAGCGGATTCTACTCAACACCAGCAAGAACCAACAAAGAGCGGACATCTTCACCCTGCAGCTTGCAGACCAGAGACGTCCCAGGATCCAAGACTCGGCACCAGAGACGACCCAGGATCCAAGACTCGGCGTGAGTACAAGCCCGACATCCTCACTCCTCAGGGAGCAGAGGAAGGAAGGCCACCCCTCCCCCCCCAGCACCGGTGATCTCCATCTTGGATACCGACAAAGCTCGGAGGAGCTGCTAGCTCCAGCTCAGGCCTTGGAATAAAACGAGTCATTTAGCAAGCAGGTCACAAGAACTTAACTGCGAAGTGACCTGCCAGACTCAGCTCCATCCAGGGAAAAGTCACCCAGCTCAGGCGCCAGCCATCAGAGTGCCTAGCCTCACTGGGTAACCAGAGCCAGAGGCTGCCCCTCCCTCTAGCAGCCACCACAATCAATTGAAAAACAGAAACCCTGAGAATGGCTCCAGGCTGGGCACTGTGAGCTTTATCACAAAATAGCCCCAGGGAAAAGCTACTGTTTGTTGAAAGGCCTCAACTCTACCCAGAACCTAGCCTCATCACCACATCCCCCTCTTTTGTGACTCTCAAAGCAGACCACCCTCCCATTAAACTAACCTGGGAGGGGGATCTCAAAATCTTGGGTAAAGCAGAGCATTTTTCTGCCTCTTCCAACCAACCGACTTAAGAAACCAATCAAGCCACAGGACCTCAAGCTGACCAGAGACTCCAACAAGAGACTGGTTGCAGACAAAAGGGAGATACAGGATTCTTCCCACTCCTCCCCCCCCCCAAAAAAAATCAAAAGACTTTTTTTTTTTCTTCTTCTTCTTCTTTTCTTTTTTTTGCTTGTTTTTTGTTTTTTGTTACCTTATATATATATATATATGTATATAAATTTTTTTCCCTTCTAAAACTTTTATTAATCTTTAATTTTTGCCTCTTCTGAAAAAATAATTGTTTTCCAGTAACTTTTTTTTCTCATCTTATAATTTTTATTTCAGAATTACGTGAATGAGAGTTTTCCTTTCTTTTCTTGTCTTCTTTCTCTTTTTCTTTCTTTCTTAATTATCTTTTAGTTTTTTGTCTAGCTCTACTGAACTTCTGATCTTTTCTTCTCCCTTAAAGCTTTTCACATCTCCTCTATGTCCCTCCCCTTCTCTGAACATATTCACATTCCTCTCTAAATAGACGGTCTTTTAACCTCTATAATAACATTAATTTTTACGTTTCTATTCTTTTTCTGGTCTCTCTTTATTCCCCTTTCCATCTCTTCTTTTTCTCTCTCTCTCTACTTGCATCCTACCCAACCCATTTCCTGCATTGTGATTAGGACATAGTTAACTCTCCCTGTGCCTCCCCACACCAATCTATTCCTATTTTTTACCCACATCTCTCCCTAATCCTAATAATTTCTGGTTTTCCAAATTCTTTTCTGCTGTTCGAAGTCCTTTAACATATAGTCGTTTGATGTTGAATAGATGTATCTGTTGAACTAGATTGTATCTGTAGACTATTGACTGTACAAATGCAAACTTTGGTTGATAGTTGCCTTAAGATAGTGTTCTAGCACAAAACTGGTGCAATCTTTATCTCAAATGGGCCGAGTAAGCCGGAAAAACACAAGAAAAATGGCAAACTCGGGTATCTCAATTCCCAACCTTGATAATCAGGGATTAGAACAGATAAAGAATAATCCAGAGGAGAGTTCCCAAATAGCTCTACAAACACTAATAGCAAACATGATAAATGAGAAGTTTGACAATGTACAAAGGACTCTGTATGAGCGTGATAGGGAGAGAGAGGAGGCATCCCAGAAGTTTATACAGGAATATCATAAGCGTGAGGAAGCTTCTCAAAAACTGATACAGGATTTGCGTGAACAACTTGAGAATACTCAAAGAGAAAGGGAGGAATGGCGTGAGCAGGCAGAGAACACTCAAAGAGAACTGCAGGAATCCCACAGAAGGGAGGAAACTAATCAAAGAGTAATTCACGAATTAAGAGACCAGGTAGAGAATACACAAAGATCACTAAAGACATTCATGGAATCCATTAACAAAGAGCTGAAGGAAGTCAGGGAGACCACAAAGGGAATGCTGAATGGAACCCAACAGAAGGAATGGGAGTCCAAAGAAACCATAACCAATCAACTAAGTGATTTGAGAACAAACACTGAACACCAAATTAAGGAAGTAAAGAAATTCATACAAGACCTAAAACAGAGCTTCAACAAAGAACTTGAAGCCATCAAAGCTGACCAATTAGAAGGAAAAGAGATTAAAAACAAAGTAGAGAGTCTTGACAGCAGGTTAGACCATGCAGAAGATCGAATCTCAGGGATTGAAGACAGCCTAGATATTATAGAGAAAGAACATACAACCATCCAAGACAAGTCCAAGAAATATGATAGGTCTATCCAACACCTGGAGGACACCATCAGAAGGCCCAATCTAAGGATAATGGGTGTAGAGGAGCACCTAGAAACAGAAGTTAATGGTCTAGGAAATTTGTTTAACAGGATCCTAGCAGAGAACTTCCCAAACATACAAAAAGATAGGCCTATTCAGATACAAGAAGCTTTTAGAACCCCAAATAGACCAGACCAGAATAGGACATCCCACCGTCACATTATAATCCACACAGGATCAACCCAGACCAAGGAAAAGATCCTTAAAGCTGTCAAGGAGAAAAGGTTAATCACCTATAAAGGGAAACCAATTAGAATTACCTCAGATTTCTCAGCAGAGACAATCAAAGCAAGAAGAGCCTGGAATGACGTATGCCATGCCCTAAAAACAAACAACTATCAACCAAGAATACTGTACCCAGCTAAACTCTCCTTCATAACTGAAGGCCAAATAAAAACCTTCCATAGCAAAGAAAAATTGAAACAATACATCTCCACCAAACCAGCCCTGCAAAAGATTCTTAAAGATGTCCTACACATAGAAAACCAACAAGAACGCAACAAAGGCCAAGAAACTGCACCCAAACTGAGAATCCAAGAACCTTAGGAAGAACGCAGTTTTCACAGCCCCCAAGAAGGTGGATAACATGGCAGGAACTCCCAAATACCTCTCAGTCCTATCTCTTAACGTTAACGGACTGAACTCTCCAATTAAGCGACATAGACTGTCTAGTTGGATTAAAAAACAAGACCCTTCTATCTGCTGCCTGCAGGAGTCACATCTTGCCCGTAAAAACAAACATATTTTCAAGGTTAAAGGCTGGAACAAAATCTACCAAGCAAACGGCCCTCATAAACAGGCGGGAGTTGCAATCCTAATATCAGATAAAATAGACTTCAAATTAAAATTCCTGAGAAGAGATAGAGAAGGACGCTACATACTAATTAAAGGATCTCTCCTTCAGGAGGATATTACAATTCTCAATATCTATTCGCCAAACAATGGAGCACCCAAATTTATCAAAGAAACACTACTTTCCCTCAAATCCCAGATAGATCCAAAGACATTAATCGTTGGGGATTTTAACACACCACTCTCCCCACTAGATAGATCAACTCGGCAAAAACTCAACAGAGAAACCGCAGATCTAAACAGCTGCATAGATCAACTAGACTTAACAGACATTTACCGAACATTTCACCCAGCAGCATCAGAATACACGTTCTTCTCAGCAGCACATGGAACGTTTTCTAAAATAGACCACATTTTAGGCCACAAAGCAAACTTGTCTAAATTCAGAAACATTGAAGTTATACCTTGCATTCTCTCTGACCACAAGGGAATAAAATTAGAACTCAACACCAAAAGCCACCAAAGAAAGTCCGGTATCACATGGAGGCTGAACAACACACTGCTGAATCATGAGTGGGTCATGGAAGAGATTAGAAAGGAAATTCAAATGTTCATGCTATTCAACAAAAATGAACACACAAATTACCAGCTCCTCTGGGACACAGCAAAGGCAGTACTCAGAGGCAAGTTTATAGCTCTGAGCTCCTACATCAACAAATTGGAGAGATCGGAAACTAACAATTTAATGACACATCTAAACCTCCTTGAAAAAGAGCAGCAAGATAAACCCCAATCCAGTAGACGGAAAGAAATAATCAAAATTAAATCAGAATTAAATGAATTAGAATCCAAAAAAACTATAGAAAGAATCAAGAAAACAAAGAGTTGGTTCTTCGAAAAACTTAACAAAATTGACAGACCCTTAGCAAACCTTATCAGAAAAAGGAGAGAGCACACCCAAATTAATAAACTCAGAGATGAGAATGGAAACATCACCACGGAAACAACCAAGATTCAGAACATTATAAGGGAATACTTCTCAAAACTTTATGCTAATAAGTTTGAGAACTTGACAGAAATGGACCTTTTCCTAGCAAATATTGACATGCCAAAACTAAACCAAGATGAGTTAAACCAGCTTAACAGGCCCATATCAAGCATTGAAATAGAAACAGCAATAAGAGACCTCCCAGCTAAGAAAAGTCCAGGACCAGATGGTTTTACAGCGGAATTTTACAAGGCCTTCAAAGCAGAGCTCACACCAATACTCCTCCAACTCTTCAATGAAATTGAAAGAGAAAGCTCACTACCAAACACATTCTATGAAGCCATCATAACCCTCATCCCAAAACCAGGCAGGGACTCATCAAAGAAAGAAAACTATAGACCCATTTCTTTGATGAACATTGATGCAAAACTTCTCAACAAAATTTTGGCCAATCGACTTCAACAATTCATCCAAAAAATCATACACCACGATCAAACAGGATTCATTTCAGGGATGCAAAGCTGGTTCAATATACGCAAATCAATTAATATTATTCATCACATCAACAGGAGCAAGACTAAGAACCACATGGTTATCTCAATAGATGCAGAAAAATCATTTGACAAGATCCAACACCCCTTTATGATGAAGGTTCTGGAAAAATTAGGAATCCATGGAACATTCCTCAATACAATAAAGGCTGTATATGACAAACCTACAGCCAGCATTATACTCAATGGTGAAAAACTAAAGCCATTTCCTCTTAACTCAGGAACAAGACAAGGATGCCCACTCTCTCCACTTCTCTTCAATCTAGTATTAGAATGCCTAGCTACAGCAATAAGACAAGATGCAGACATAAAGGGGATCCAAATAGGGAAAGAAGAAATAAAACTCTCCCTCTTTGCAGATGACATGATCTTGTATTTAAAGAATCCCATAGACTCCACTCCCAAATTACTCAAGCTGATTCAAAACTTTGGCAAAGTAGCAGGTTATAAAATTAACCCCCAAAAATCAATGGCTTTTCTGTATGCCAACAATGAGAAAAGTGTGGCTGAAATTAGGAAAGCAACTCCATTTGTAATAGCCCCACAAAAAATAAAATACCTAGGAATTAACTTAACCAAAGAAGTGAAGGACCTCTATGATGAAAACTTTAAAATCTTGAAAAAGGAAATCAACACAGAACTTAAAAAATGGCAAAACCTCCCATGCTCCTGGATTGGCAAGATTAACATCGTGAAAATGGCAATACTTCCCAAGGCTATCTACAAATTCAACGCGATACCTATCAAAATTCCACCCTCATTCTTCAAGGAAATAGAGGAGGCAATCCAAAAATTCATATGGAACAATAAAAGACCCCGAATAGCAAAAACGCTCCTCAACGGAAAGAACACTGCTGGAGGAATATCAATACCAAATTTCAAACTCTACTATAAAGCCATAGTAATCAAAACAGCTTGGTATTGGCATAAGAACAGACCTCAGGACCAATGGAATAGAATTGAAAACCCAGAAATGAACCTACAGACCTATAGCCATCTAATCTTCGATAAGGAAGCTAAAACAATAGAATGGAAGAAAGACAGCCTCTTCAGTAAATGGTGCTGGCAAAATTGGTTAACTACATGTAGAAAACTAAAGCTAGATCCTTATATATCACCCTGCACCAGAATCAACTCCAAATGGATCAAAGACCTTGAACTCAAAGCAGACACTCTGAAAACATTACAGGATGGAATAGGAGAAACCCTAGGTCTCCTTGGCTCAGGTCGAAATTTTCTGAATAGAGACCCGGAAGCACAACAAATCAAAGAAAGGTTGGACAAATGGGATTGCATAAGATTGCAGAGCTTCTGCAGGGCAAATGACATAGCTGGCAAGATCAATAGAAAGCCCACCGATTGGGAGAAGATCTTTACTAGCCATACAACGGACAAGGGTCTCATATCTAAAATATACTTGGAACTCAAAAAATTAAACCACCCAACAACAAATCCTCAAAGAAACAACTGCCCAATAAATAAGTGGGCGAAAGACTTAAAGAGAAGCTTCTCTGAAGAAGAAAGAAGAATGGCCAATAGACACATGAAGAAATGTTCAACATCCCTAGCCATAAAAGAAATGCAAATCAAAACAACATTGAGATATCACCTCACTCCAGTTAGAACAGCAAAAATCAAGAACTCTAATAACAACAGATGCTGGAGGGGATGTGGACAGAAAGGAACCTTACTTCATTGTTGGTGGGAATGTAAACTTGTTCAACCACTTTGGAAAGCAGTATGGAGGTTCCTCAAAAGACTTCACATAGATCTCCCCTATGATCCAGCAATCCCACTTTTGGGCATTTACCCAAATGTTTACAAACAAGACCACACTAAAGCTACCAGCACAACTATGTTTATTGCAGCATTATTTACCATAGCTAAGATATGGAACCAACCCAGATGCCCCTCAGTAGATGAATGGATCAAGAAAATGTGGTATATATACACAATGGAATTCTATGCCTCCATCAGAAAGAATGACATTTCCCCATTTGTTAGGAAATGGAAAGGTTTGGAAAAAATTATATTAAGTGAAGTAAGCCAGGCCCAAAGAAGCATAGGTCCCATGGTTTCCCTTATTTGCAATATCTAGTATAGGTATGAGTCAAGCGGAAAAGGCCAGATAATGTGAGGTTAGGAAAATGAACCCTTAAATATGTATTTTAATGTTTTCGTTTCTTTCATGCATGTGTTTCTAATGCATTTATAAGATTATTTCTTTGTTGCTTTGTATGTCCCTCCCCCACAGTGTAACCCCCGCTTTCACTATATTTGATGTCAGTATAACATGTGGAGGAGATGGGGACAAACAAGTCGTTTAAGGATTCAGGTGGACCTGTTGCAACAATGAGAAGTACAAAATGTCATGTCAAAACCAGCTTTACAATTTCGGTGTGGGGGGGGAGGGGGGTATAATTGGGTGGGGGGAGGGGGGTAAAATTGGGTGGGGGGGGAGGCGGGGAAGGGAAGTGAAGGGTAAACAAAGGAGGAGGCTGCAATGCTTGGTAAGAAATGTATGCATTATCCTGCCCATGTAATTGTAGCCCCTCTGTACAGTATGTTCTCAAATAAAATAAAATACAATTTAAAAAAAAAAATCAATTTCATGTATGCTGGAGACTCACCTGTAATCTAAGTTCTGAGGATGCTAGGATTCAGTCACCCAGGGCAGGAAAGCCTGTATAACTCCATCATATTCACTTAATTAGTTAAAAAAACAGGAAATGGAGCCATAGCCAAATTGTAAAAAAAAATACTGTAAACCTAAGAAGAATTTTATAAGAAAAGCAATATATGCTGACCTCTGCAATTATGGAGTTGGGAGCATTTTGTGAGCATCCAAGACTTGAGTTCTAATCCCAGTACCATAGCAACAACAGCAACAAAAACCATTTTCTATTACTAAACTAGTCCTGACAATTAATAACCTAAGTTGGTAATGTGTATTTAGTCCAGACGATGCGTATCCAGACTCAAGGGTAAACAGACTGAATTAGGAAAATTGAGACAGAACTGGAGCTAAGGAAATAATACAAAAATAAAAGACTAAAACCTGAAATTAAAATTTAAACAAAATTATAGCAGTTTGAACAAGAAAAGGATATTTTTATGAATAATGGGGTTTTGTGTTTTCTTCTGGCCAAGGACTTGTACTCAATGCCTGTGTGCCGTCCATTAGCTTTTTTGCTCAAGACAAGCACTCTAGTGCTTAAACCACAGCTCCACTTCCAGCTTTTTTTTTTGGATGGTTAGAGCAGATTATTTCTGCCCAGGCTGGCTTTCAATTGTAATCTTCAGATCTCATCCTGGTATCTACGACTGCAGGTGTGAACCACAAGCACCTGGCTGGAATAATAGTTTGAAAGATGCAGTTTTAGAAGAGTTGGAAGACTAAGCCGAGTGAGCAGGTATGCTGAAGCCAAGAAGCTAGAGGCTAGAGGTGTGTAATACTTTTATTATTTGTTCTGATGTAGGAGAAATTATCTTCAGACAGTTTTGATCCTGGACAAAAACACTGTGGAAAAAAATGCAATGATGTAAGGAATTTTGTGTTCTCAATTTGGGAATCACTGAGAGAGAGAAAAAAATAATAAGCTGTCCTGGCATAGAGCTCAGAAGTTTAAGTTGACTAGGGAGGTATTCTATTACTTGACCCCTGCCCTAGGCAGTTGGTTTTGTTTATTTTCAGATGAGGTGTTCAGTTTTTGCCCTGGGATGGCATTCAGATTTGCCTTTCCAAAAGCTGTGATTGATTATAAGTATGCAGCTCTACTACCAGATTTACAAACCAACAATTATATAAATGGAACAGTTGTGGAAACAGAAGAAGAAATGTAGAAGTCCTGTAAAACTTTGTGTTCCTTGGAAATGGAGGTATAGATGATGGAGAGCTAATAGGTTATAGAAATCTTGCCCATGTAATTGTAACCCCTCTGTACAGTATTTTCACAATAAATTAAAAAAAAGAAATTTGAATCTCTGGACTCAGAGCCTATAGCACAATTGAACAGTACTTTAGTAGGCCATAAATGTCTGATTTCTACTCCCAAAATGACAATAAATACCACCCAGGATATTAAATTGCCTCAAACTGGCCAATTTCTTTGCTTGTCACATTTAAGTCAGGCTTCAAAGCTTTTCTAGGACCTCATTATATGATTTTGTAGAAACTCAGATTTTTCCAGATATCACTGGCTGGGAACTTATTGATTCTCCTGAACATAGACTGGGGGCATTTTCCATTAGCCCCATGGGTAATACTTTATCCTGCACAACAAAACAAGTGCTGATTTGACTAGTTTAGAGCAGATCTAGGTGGATTCTAAACGTCAATGGAAGTCATTCTGGATCATGTTCTTCCTTGCTGGTTCATGCAGGTACACCTGCATCACATGTGGGGTTCAGAACCACTGGAATATGCACAGGACTCAAAACCTGTTTGGGCTTTGCTACCAATGGAATAAACCCCTCTATGTTCACATGCTTTCTGGAGTGCAGGGATGGCTCCTGATCTCCATTGGTTACCAACACCAACATCACTAATAGATTCCTTATCTGGAGTTCAGGAGAAGCTGCTGTACAGTAATGCTAACCTGAGAATGGAAATAGGCACAGGATTTTAGAGTGGAATCTAGAAGGTAAGGTGCAACTAAACTTCCATGAGGATCTAATGGGGGATCTCTATAGTTTGAACTTGGACTGAACACTGATGAGTGGCTATGTTCATGTATTTTCAAAAAGAAAAATTACCTGGCAGAGAATATCCATAAAAGAACATTTTGCCAAGCCGGGTAGTACTAGGGGCTCTTGGCCATTCAGGCCTATCCCTAGACACCCAGGCTCCAACCCTATTCATAGGCTATGAGGCATCTAAACAAGGACTTCTTCCTCTTTTTCTTGGACTCACTGGTCACACACTCCTCCAGCTTGTCAAGTGAATATGTAAGGGGAAGACCAGTCCGAAGACAGCAAGTTGAATTTGACATACTGTGTAAGTTCTTTCAGGGTGTCATGGTCCTTACGCTCATAAAAGTCATCATTGTACAAGTCCATCCACAGAGTGAAGATGAAACAAATGATGCTGTGGGCAGTTTGGTGACAAGGAAAGTTAGAGCCTGACCTCCCAATCCTGAGCCTTCTACCACAGCCCCTTTCTGCCAGGACTCATGCTGTGGCTGTCCATCATATATGCAGACTTGCATGTTGAGAAAGGGAGGAGACTCCTGGGAGCAGAATGATCATCACAACATACTTCCAGGAGCTTCTGAAAGACAATTCTCCAAAACTCACCCTGTGATAGCCAGTGAGAATGTTGTTTCCCCACAGGATCTGATTTTCTGCACACTGCTTTCCCTGTCATCCACGAGAATCCACAATTGCAACCACATTCACAACTGTGTTATTTGGCATTCACTGAAGTGCCAAGCATCAACCCTCATAAGTGGTAGGCAAACAAACTTGCACTTTGGTTCAGAAGCCTCAAAGATACCCAGTTTTCAGGAACAGAACTTCTTTTTGTACCAACATCCACTTACTGGTTTACTTGTTCATCTTCCTCCCAGTTATGGTGAAGGGATCTGTACCAATAGGAAGAGAGAAGGAAGTCAACTCTATGGTTCTCCTTTTCTGAACTAAGAGGACACTATGGGACTGGCTAAGTCCTACATGGTAGTATAAAAGTGACAGAGAAACAGATGAGGTATGTCTCTACAATTCTGTGAAAATTCTGTGAAGAGGCTTGTATGCGTCTGTCCAAAGTAAATGCCTGTAATCCTAGCTAATCAGGAGGCTGAGATCTGAGGATCACAGTTGGAAGCCAGTCTAGTCAGTAAACTCTAAAGCCACTCATCTTCAATTAATCAGCAAAAGGACAGAATTGGACCTGTGGCTCAAAGGGTAGAGTGCTAGCACTGAGCATCAAAAGGACAGCACTAAGGCCTTGAATTCAAGTTCAAGTTGCAGCCTTTCCTCTACCTACATTACTTCACAGGCCTGCAAGATGGCTACTGAACCCTTATTTATTAATTTCATAGGGCCTCACTTAGGTGAGGGTCCTTGTTAGGTGCCACTGGCTCATGCCTGTAATCCTAGCCTCTCAGTAAGCAAACTGCTGAGGCTCCAGTATCTTTTAAGGAAAATGAAATGTCCTGGTGACCCAGTCCTAAGAAACTAGCCAGAGTGTACACTTCTTTGTCTTATGCCAACCTCCCATGAGAATACCCCAAGAAAACAGGAAGTGGAACTGTGACTCAATGTGGTAGAGTGCTACCCTTGAGCAAAAAAGCTCAGGGACATGACCCAGAGCCTGAGTTAAAACCCCATGACTGACAAAAAATAAAGATTACATTTGTAGAAAGTAGCAGAGCCACAAGTCAAACACTAGATGGTTGAGTGCTGGAGTTGAAATTCTATAATGTTTTGGGGCATATTGTAAGATGTTATTAATAAGAAGATCAAAACCCCATGGAGATAAACAAAAAATCATCAAGTAGATGCTTATCATTTTTGGGTCAACTCCAGCTTTGCCGTGGGTGGTGTGCAGTTCCCCAGAAAAGGAGAAGAAAATACACCATAGAGGATTCCACAGCACAAGCAAGAAGCTATGGCTGGCATATGTGAAGCATGGAGAGCAGAATTTCCATGACTTGAGACAAACAGGACACAGGATACATACTACAGGTGCTCAAAGAAGTCCCAAATTTCATTCCCTAAGAAGGCTCTAGGGGGTGATGAGATTTGAGCTGCACCTTGAGAGACAGACTACAACTGTGTATAAAGAGAATAATAAAACCAGGCACCAGTGGCTCACTCTTATAATCCTACCTACTTAGGAGCTAAGATCTAAGGATCAAGGTTCAAAACCAGCCTGAACAGGAAAGCCTATGAGACTCTTATCTCCAATAAACGACTAAATAAAAAAGTCAGAAGTGCAGCTCAAGTTTTAGAGGACTTGCCTTGCCCCAGA
This sequence comes from Dipodomys merriami, assembly GCF_024711535.1. Taxonomy (NCBI): domain Eukaryota; kingdom Metazoa; phylum Chordata; class Mammalia; order Rodentia; family Heteromyidae; genus Dipodomys; species Dipodomys merriami. The sequence goes on from NW_027202400.1 coordinate 53,600, forward strand.
AAGCTCGAGAACAGCACCATGGCCCTAAGTTTAAGCCCCAGGATTGGTACAAAAGGAGGAAGAGGAGGAGGAGGAGAAAGAGAAGATTCTAGTAGACTGGAAGGAAATACAAAGTTGAAATTTTCCAGGTATACACACTGTATAATTGGCCTTTCAAAAACTTAGATTAGCCACCTAAGACTCAGCAGGAAGCAGGCGGTCAGTCACTGCACTACATGTGTAGACGCTGGAAGTGAAAAGCAGAGATGCTATACCCTGGACTCTCAGAAAAGAGAAAACTCAGAAAGAAACTGGAATCTACCTATCCCCCATCTCTGTAGCAACAAGATGAATAAAAACCTGGAAAAGGAGTGTGTGTGTGACTGTGACCCACACACCACTGTTTTGTTTTGGGCAGAGAAGGTAGGATTCCTGAGGTCTGGACACTCATCCACGAAATGGGACTAAATGTATTTTCCCCCCTAGGGAGATCAAATTAGATAATCCATTTAGAAAGCATTCTAGCCTATGAAACAGAATAACATGAACATTCCCAGGACTGGACAACCTCCTTCTATACAAGTGTATGCATTCTATTTGGGACCAACCTAAATTAAGCTAAAAGCTGTTTCTTGATCTTTTTTTCTTTAATTGTGCATTGATCTTTTTTAAAAAATTGTGTCTATATGCATGTGTGTGTGCACGCACGCGCACAGCACACCACACACACACACACACACACACAGCACATGCACATGCATACTGGAATTATGCTAGAACTCAGGGCCTGGACACTGTCCCCTAGCTTTTGATTTTTTAAATTTTTTTCTCAATGTTGGTGCTCAACCACTTGAGCCACAGCACTACTTCTAGCTTTTTGTTGGTTAATTGGAGATGAGTCTCACAGACTTTCCTACCTGGGCTGTCTACAAACCACTCTCTTCAGATATCAGCCTACTGAGTAGCTGGGATTATAGGTGTGAGTCACCAGTTCCCAGTTTTGCACTGGTTCTGGTTTTATCTTCTCTGCTGCACATAAAAGTATCTATTCTATTTTCATATCTTAGTTCTCCAAGTATTTGCAGCCAATAATTACCACCATTTCCCCTCTCCCAACCAAAGTTCTAGACTATTCAAAACAATCCTTTGCCAGCTGCCAGCGGCTCACAACTGTCACCCAAGCTACTCAGGAGGCTGAGTAGTGGTAGGATTGTGGTTCAAAGTCAGCCCAAGCAGGAAAGCCTCTGAGATTCTCATCTCCAAATAACTACCAAGAAAAAAAGGCAGAAATGGAGCTGTGGCTCAAGTGGTAGAGTGCTAGTCTTGAGCAAAAAAATAAATAAATAAAAAGAAAAGAAAAGAAAAAAAAGCTCAGACGCTGCATCCACACCCAGAGTTCAAACCCTAGGTCTGTTCATATATGCGCACGTGTGCACATGCGTGCACGCGCGCGCGCACATACACACACACTATAGTATTCCATCTCCTTCTGAGGCTCTTCAGGGTTTTACACAAAGACAGAACACCATCTTCTGTCTGACACTTTCTAGAATTTTCCATATGATGACCAGTAAGAAACATGAGTTCTAAATGTAGCTGTACCTAAAAGCTAGTTGATCCTCCTACCTTTCATGGTTCTGAACTACCTTACTTTCCTTCTGGAGCCAATCTAATTCTTGCTGGCTAGCTCAACATTCAGCCCACATCCTTGAATAAATAAAGCCATTTCTGATGAAAGGTAGTGCTCTACCTCTTGAGCTACAGAACCATTTCTGGCAATTTCTGAGTAGTTTATTGGAAATCAGAGTCTCATGGACTTTTCTGCTCTGAACTTTTCTGACTTTTCTGTTTTGAACTGCAATCTTCAAATCTCAGCCTCCTGAGTAGCTAAGATTACAGGCATGAACCACTGGTACCTGGCTTCAGTCTTTTTTCTTTGCTCCAGAATTCCTCTCATGTTGATCCTCATGCACTAAAAGACAATTCAATGTTACTGTCAACATGATGGCTTTTAAAATCAAATTTCTCTGCATACAGTCTAGACCCTTCTGTATCACAAGCCACTAACAAGTTATCTGAGATCTGATCATCAACACAAGGCAGGTGACACTAGTAATATTTAGAAGAATTGTCAATCTGCAAAACTGAGGATTAAAGAAGTAGTAAGGTGGGCACTAATGGCTTGTGTCTGAAATCCTAGCTATTCAAGAGACTAAGACTTAGAGGATTGTAGTTTGAGGCCTGACTGGGCAAAAATGTCTGCAAAAACCCATCACCAAAATAACCAACAAAAAGCAAGGCTGGAGAAATGGTTCATACAGTAGTGCACCTAGCCATAAGCAGCAAATTCAAGCCCAGTTACTGGTTAAAAAAATAATAATTTTTACGTTTCACTGTACACTTGAACCACTCAAATGCATATCACCAGACAGCCCAATTTTAAATGGTTTTCCTAGATAATTAATATATAGACAGGGATGAGAAGCTCTGAAGTAATGACTTTGATACTTAAAAGTTATTTTTAATACATCATTGTTGTTCTATATTTTTATTTTATTTTATTTTATTTTATTTTATTTGAGAACATACTGTACAGAGGGGTTACAATTACATGGGCAGGATAATGCATATATTTCTTACCAAGCATTGCAGACTCCTCCTTTGTTTACCCTTCACCTCCCTTCCCAGCCTCCCCCCTCCCCCCCACCCAATCATACCCCCCTCCCCCACACACACCGACATTGTAAAGCTGGTTTTGACATGACATTTTGTACTTCTCATTGTTGCAACAGGTCCACCTGAATCCTTAAACGACTTGTTTGTCCCCATCTCCTCCACATGTTATACTGACATCAAATATAGTGAAAGCGGGGGTTACACTGTGGGGGAGGGACATACAAAGCAACAAAGAAATAATCTTATAAATGCGTTAGAAACACATGCATGAAAGAAACGAAAACATTAAAATACACATTTAAAGGTTCGTTTTCCTAACATCACATTATCTGACCTTTTCCGCTTGACTCATACCTATACTAGATATTGCAAATAAGGGAAACCATGGGACCTATGTTTCTTTGGGCCTGGCTTACTTCACTTAATATAATTTTTTCCAAGCCTTTCCAATTCCTAACAAATGGGGAAATGTCATTCTTTCTGATGGAGGCATAGAATTCCATTGTGTATATATACCACATTTTCTTGATCCATTCATCTACTGAGGGGCATCTGGGTTGGTTCCATATCTTAGCTATGGTAAATAATGCTGCAATAAACATAGTTGTGCTGGTAGCTTTAGTGTGGTCTTGTTTGTAAACATTTGGGTAAATGCCCAAAAGTGGGATTGCTGGATCATAGGGGAGATCTATGTGAAGTCTTTTGAGGAACCTCCATACTGCTTTCCAAAGTGGTTGAACAAGTTTACATTCCCACCAACAATGAAGTAAGGTTCCTTTCTGTCCACATCCCCTCCAGCATCTGTTGTTGTTAGAGTTCTTGATTTTTGCCGTTCTAATGGGGGTGAGGTGATATCTCAATGTTGTTTTGATTTGCATTTCTTTTATGGCTTTTAAATAAGAGTAGATTAAATAAGAGTAGATTATCAAAACCAGTTAATTCGTGAGGTCTAGCTTTCACTGTCAACTATGTTTAATTATTTCGTTTATCATAATCCATGAGCTGGACAGTGTTTGGCAGTGTCTTTATATTTACATTTAAATCACTTTCAGTATTTAGCTGTTCTGAGAAACATTATGTATGGGCTTAAGTATGTAAATATCTTCATAGCCACTCAACTGTTTACCTAGGATAAATTCTGAGACGAGGAAGTACTGGCTTGGAGGGTAATACACACTTTTAAGACTTTTGAACATGTCAAATTGCTATCCTTAATGGAATGGTCAATAGCATTTGGGGTGCATTAGAGCTAGAAATAAGAAAAAAGTACAGTTCAAATTGATTTAAACAATAAAGGGGATTTATAGGATCATAGAACTGGTAAGTATAGCATTTAAATGAATTTCAAGGCTAGCAGGATTCTGCATTTTAATAATATCATCAAGGATCTGTCTATATCATTTCACCACTCCCCTTAGCCCTGTGAGGTACCAGACTTTTTTTGAGTTAAAATAGCTTTTTCTGTAGCCAGCAATTGCAAATGCCTATACAGGGAGAAAAGGAAGCTGCCTAGAAATGAATGGGCCTGGGGAAAATTATAGTTGGTTTTGTTTCTGTTGGATGGGGGGCTTGAACTTGGGGTCTGAATGCTGACCCTGAGCTTTTTCTGCTCAAGGCTAGCCTTTGTGCCATAGTGACACTTCCAGTTTTCTGGTCGTTTATTGGGGATAAGAGTCTCATGGACCCTCCTGCCTATGCTGGCTTTGGGCCATGATCCTCAGCTCTCAGCCTCCTAAGTAGCTAGGATTACAGGTGTAAGCCAGCGGTGTCAGGCTAAAAAATTATGTTAAAGGTAGTAACTCAGGTCCAGAAAGACAAAAGCTCACATGTTGTTTCTCATAGATGGAAGAGAGACCTCATTTATAAATATATATAAGCACACAGTGGGTCATGTGCATATATACACACACGCACACACACACATACATAGATACATACTACAAATGTATTAACTAAATTATATGGTATATCATTAACGGAAATAACGTGGTATATGCAGGAGAGAATTCTTTGAAAAACTAATAGTCTAACAAAATGGATAACAGGAAGCTAGAAATTGAGGTGGGGGGTAGGTGGATGAGGTGGTATGATGTGGACGGATGGAGAGAGGAAGGGTGGGAGAATGCAATCATCATATTCAATGTACATATGTAAAAATGGAAGTAGGTAACTTGGGTGGGGTTGGGAGAGATGGGAAGAATGATGGAAGGAATGGCGTGGATCAAGCTGCAATGTACAGCTGATAGCTGGTGACTTTTGCCCATAATCCTAGCTACTCAGGAGGCTGAGATTTGAGAATAAAGGTTCCAAACTGACCTGAGCAGGAAATTCCATGAGTTTATCTCCAAATAACTACAAGAAAACCAGCAGAGGAGCTGTAGCTCAAAGTGGCAGAGGGCTAGCCTTGAGTAAAGAAGCTCAGGGACAGCAACTAGGCTCTGAGTTCAAACCCAAAAACCATTTTTTTTAAAAAAAGATGCCCTGCGCTTCTAAACTGATGTGTTGAATTGAAACCTCTTAAAGATAGATAAATAAATAAATCCAGGAGGAAGGCTCTTTCTTCCACATTAGGCCTCGCCTGGAATTGACTGATCAGAGATGGGATCATTCTTATTCACTTAAGCTCAAATATAAAGGAGGAGCCAGCTGCTCCTTCCAGCCCTTATAGCTTTCAGGGGTGATGTTCAGATGTACTGGGGAAAGGAGAAGGTGACTAGAGGAGGCAACTACAAGGCCCGTACTGGATGAGCAACATGTGAGAAAATAAAAACTTGGTGCTGCTTACATATTTGAAAAAAGAAGGGAAGAAAATGGATTTGTGAGAAATGGGCCTAACATTCAATCAAAAAAGTCTACCGTAGGTCATTTCCACAGGTAGTGAATCCATTAGCAGGCCTTACGCCCAGGAATAGAAAGCACATAGACTATACTGTATGTAGTATGTTACATTCACACAAGTGCTGTGGATGTAAAGAACTGTAGTATTGGGAGCTGGTACACCTGTAATCATAGCTACTCAGGAAATTGAGATCTAAGGATCAATGCTCCAAGCCAGCTCAGTTCTGTGAGACACTTATGTCCATTTAACCACCAGAAAACTGGAAGTGGCACTGTCGCTCTAAGTGGTAGAGCACTCATATTGAACAAAAGAGCTCAAGGACAACCCTGAGGCCCTGAGTTCAAGCCCCAGGACTGACAAAAAAGAAAAAGAAAAAGAAAGAAAGAAAGAGATATCTTGGAATAGGTAGATTAGTCAGGCAGAAGAAATCAGGAATAAGCCTGCAAGATTTCTCTTAAAACATAGAAAAATAGGGCTGGGAAGGTGGCTTAGTGGTAGAGTGCTTGCCTTGCATGAATGAGACCCTGGGTTTGATTCCTCAACACCCATAAGCAGAAAAGGCCAGAAGTGGTGCTGTGGCTCAAGTGGTAGGGTGCTACTCTTGAGCTGTAGAGCTGAGAGATAGCACCCAGGCCCAGAGTTAGGCCCCACAACCAACAAAATAATAAATAAATATAAAGGAGAGAGAGAGAGAGAGAGAGAGAGAGAGAGAGAGAGAGAGAGAGAGAGAGAGAGAGAGAGAGAGAGAGAGAGAGAGAGAGAGGGAGGGAGACAGAGAGAGAGGTACAGAGAGAGAGAGAGACAGAGACAGAGACAGAGAGATAGTGGATGATTTGAGAAAACTTCCCAAGCATTCTAGCTTCCCTTTGACCCAGATAGGTTGGATAAAATGAAGTTAGGATAGACTTAAATGTCTTTAGGTAATTCCATGCCCTAATAGCTAAAAGGGAATGACAAATTAAAAATATCACGGGTTGTGACCAATGAGCAAGTCACCTTCCAAGCATCTCATTAGCATAAAAGTTAAATGACACCTATATAGATTAAAAGAAAAGAACCCACCATAGATTAAACCAGTTAGTTGGCAAACCCCTATCATGACCCCTCTCACCCAGCAAGAACATTTTCTCTCTCCTCTTCTCACATGCATAAATTGAATACTTTTAACACTTACTCCTTGCTGTCTGTGGATTTTATTCCTTGAGTTCTCCAGGCAATAACACAGCAAGATAAGGATCTGCTGCAGCTCTAGTGGTGGCCACTGGTGGGGTGAAAGCACTAGCAGGTATTGTTTGTTGCTGGGCTGAAGGTGGTGACATAATTGGCCCTCTCTGGCTATGAAGGAAACAGCAGGTAAGAAAAGTCAGTGTTCTAGGCTGTCAATATTCACGTGGCTAGAACTGGCCTTGTAGCTTTAAGTCTAAGGTTAAAAAACTTCTATGAGAATTTCTTGATGTTTATGATACCTTGCATATTTACCTCTTGAAATAGCAATTGCTCTTACTTTGAGTTTATCATGTGTCAGAATTTTCTAGAAACATACAATTGGGCCCACCCAATTCTATCCCCTGTTCCCAGGCAAGGTTGTTTAGGATGTTATTGCCCCCCTTTGAGAAAAGTTGCCACTGTGTATGGTCTTATTTTTTCCAGTCCCGGGGCTTAAACTCAGGACCTGGGGCCTGTCCCTAAGCTTCTTTATGCTCAAGGCTAGTGCTCTGCCACTTGAGCCACAGCACAACTCCTGGATTTTTCTGAGCAGTTTATTGGAGATAAGAGTCTTAAGGACTTTCCTGTGCAAGCTGGCTTTGATCCTTAGATCTCAGCCTTCAGAGTAGGTAGGATTACAGGCATGAGCCACCAAACACCTGGCCTATAGTCCTTTTATGACCTCATAGAATAGCTATGGGTCCAGCTAGCTGCTTATCAGCTCTGAAACTACTGCAGAGAACAAAGCATTTGCTTTTCCTGTCCCATTTCAAGGGCCCTTGACCAGGTCATTATTAGGTCATTTACATGGCTCAAATACAGCAAAACTCTTTTTTTTTTTTTGGTCTGGTCGTGGGGCCTGAACTCTGTGCCTGGGTGCTGTCCCTCAGCTCTTCAGCCCAAGGCTAGCACTCTAACACTTCAGCCACAGTGCCACTTCCGGCTTTTTCTTTTTGCTTAAGTGGTGCTGGGGAATAGAACTCAGGTTTTCATGCATGCAAGGCAAGAACTCTTACACTGAGTCACTTTCCCAGTCCCACAAAACTCTTTATTACACCCCTCCCCTTTCCTTCCCTTCCTTTCTCAGGGCTACTTTCCTATCATGTGTCATTTTAGGTACATATCACTCAAACACAACAAAGCTCCTCTCTTTTTTTTTCTCCCTTCCTCCTTCCCCACTCTCCTTCTCCTTTCTCCAATCCCTCTCTCCATTTCTATTCTTTTCTTTTTTGCTGGTACTAAGATTTGAACTCAGGGCCGGGTGCTATCTCTTAGCATTTTTTATTCAAGGCTAGTACTCTGTCACTTGAATCACTTCCAGCTCTTTCCTGGTTGATTGGAGATAGGAACATTATAGATTTCCCTGCTGTAGCTGGTTTTGAACCATGATCCTTAGATCTCAGCCTCTTGTTTAGCTAGGATGACAGGAATGAGATGGCTATTTTTTGAAGAACTGTGTCTTCAGTGTCCTTGACATTGTACTAACACCTGCTTCACTTTTATCTTTAAATAAAATAACATTTAAGTAAAAAAGCAACATATGTTCTTGAATTTGATTTTCATTACAACTGTTTCTCATTTGCAATCATGCTTAAACATGTTTCTTGAAGTTAGGGAATACAGGGTTTTGCAATTGCATGTATGAAATTCACTCCCAAATGGTAACAACTCCTCTCATTGCCATGAGTATTTGAGTACAGATGCCTTCGACTCACTCACAGAGCTAACCAGTTCACTGGTTCCCACTGATGGACAGGTAGACTTAGGAAGACATTCCCAATTGAGGAACATGTGTTTCTATAGCTGTCAGATGGAAGTCAGTGTGGAGACCCCATTTAAGGAAACATGGTGGACAGAGAAATCACAATAGCCAGGAGAAAATGACCAGGTGCACCAAGAGCAAGAAATGGACTAAGTGGAAGATGCTCCCAAGATATTCCCCATGCATGGAAGTTTCCAACCATGGTCTGTAGGAGAGACAACCAATCAACAGGGTCCATGAAAAGGGAGACAGTCAATCAGCAAAATCCCCACTCCACCATACTGGCTCAGTAGCTAGAGCAACAGAACAGAACAGAACAGAAGCAGCAGCAGAGTACTAGCAAAAGCAGCTCTTTTGATTTGTTGTCCATTAGTTTTTGGTATATATATATATATGGGTATCCTGATGTGGACGCTCAGTTCTCCCATTGTCCTATCTGAGTACATGCTTTTCCCAACCTTGGACTCCAAAAAGAAACAGAAAATGCCACATGTCTGTCTCTGTTGGACGTTGGGCATAGGCATCAGGGAAAGGCCATAGAGTGGTTTGCTTTGAAAAACTTGGGTGGGGTGTGACCAGTTTCTAATTGAATTCCATCCTATCAGGAACAAGATCTTCATCTCTTCTCAGGGTGCCCTTGACTAGCAATTCCCTCTGCTAACATTGCAGTCGGCTACAGTTCTTTCAAACCCTGGGCCCAGAGGAGTCTGGGATGTGAAAGTATTAACATGTAGATTAATTTCTCATGGCAGTTGTGTTATTGGATTTCCCTCTTTGCCAACTCACTTTAAATGGCTGTAATTACTGAGGTCTCCAGTGAACCTCAAAGTAGAAATGATGTTTGCAGAGAAGGACTGCATCCATTCCATCTACCCCAGAGCTCCTGCACAGACCCTTTCTCTTCAGCAGAATGGAAATGCATTTGTAAAGGTGAAAGAGTTTACATTCCCAGGACCTTTAAAGAGTATTAACTTCCTCCAGGTCTCTGAACGAAGCAATTACTTGGCTAGAGATAGAACCATAGTGATACATATGAGACTAGGTTTCCTTCCCTCCTTCTCTCCCTCTAACCCCCTCTTCTTTTCTCCCTCCCTTTTTCTTTTTCCTTCTTCCTCCCTCTTCTTTACTTCCTTCCTTCCTCCCTGTCCTTCCTTCCTTTTCTTTTTATTCTAGTACAGGGACTAAACTCCAAGGGCTGGCTGTCCCTTAGATTTTTGCCCCAAGGCTAGCATTTTACCACTTGAGTAAACTCTATTTTTAGCTTTTTGCTCATAAGTTGGAGATAAGAATCCCATAGACTTTTCTATCTGGGCTGGCTTCAAACCAGTATACTTAGACCTCAGCCTACTGAGTAGCTAGGATTACAGGTGGGAGCCACTGCCTTTCTGTTCACATCAAATATGCACGGAACTGTTTCCAATCAAGGCCTCTGAAGGGAGAATTGGGAGAAGAAATCTGGGGGCTTGCAGTGTGGCTATCAGATGAATGATTCTGAACTACAGAGTAGAAACTAGTTTGAGTGTAATCAATATGGATTTTGTTCCCATCTCTAAGTGTAAGAAATAGCCAAGCAGTTCATTGCTCTATATCCAACGAAATGCAGTTCTGAGTCTCAATTTTCTAGTTGCCAAGTGTTGGAGTTTCCCTCCCTTTCTTTCCCATGGAGCAGGGTATCCTATGTGACTCTGGACACATGGGTAATAATGTCCACAAAGTGCAGCTGGTGATGGGGCTCCCCCTTCATGCTTTAGAGTCCATCAGAAGAAGGCCATGGTGTCTCTGTGGACTGAGTACAGGTCTGGCCACCCCTGGGGAAAGTCATGAAATCACTCACAGGAGAACAGGCTCTTTTTCTGAGCACACCTAATGCTATTGTTCTCAATTTTGATGGCTTATCTGAGCATACAGTGACAAGCAGATGACAAAACACACTCAAGAGTTATATACAAGCTGGGCACTGGTGACTCACACCTGTACATGGAGCTACTCAAGAGGCTGAGATCTGGGGACTGTGGTTCAAAGCCAGACTGGACAGGAAAGTCTGTGAGACTTTTTTTTTGGGGGGTCCGGTTGTGGGGCCTGAACTCTGGGCCTGGGCGCTGTCCCTCAGCTCTTCAGCTCAAGGCTAATGCTCTACCACTTGAGCCACAGCGACACTTCAGGCTTTTTTCTTTTTGCTTATGTGGTGCTGAGGAATCAAACCCAGGGCTTCATGCATGCAAGGCAAGCGCTCTACCACTGAGCCACTTTCCCAGCCCCCAAGTCTGTGAGATTTATAACCTCGAATTAACAATCAGAAAAACTGAATCAAAGAGGTAGAGTGGGGACAGGGAAGGTGGCTCAGTGGTAGAGCACTTGCCTTGCATGCATGAGGCCCTGGATTCGATTCCTCAGCACCACATAAGCAAAAAGAAAAAAGCCAGAAGTGGCGCTGTGGCTCAAGTGGTAGAGCACTAGCCTTGAGCTGAAGAGCTGAGGGACAGCGCCCAGGCCCAGAGTTCAGGCCACATGACCCGACCAAAAAAAAACAAAAGAGGTCGAGTGCTACCCTTGAGCAAAAAAGCTCAAGGGACAGCACCCATGACTGACAACAACAACAACCAAAAGAGAACTTGTTACGGGAACCTTCTTGAAAAGCCTAGAGGTGAGACAGGACATTTTTTGGATTTCATACATGTCATCCTGTTTAGTCCCAGGAAAGTTTTGCTGTAGAGAATGCTCACCCCTGATTGTTATCCTATATGGTTAGCTTGTGGTGAGCTTTGTCCCCACCCACAACATGGTTTTTGCCTTTAAAAGCTTTGTGCAAGCTCTGTTCTGGGCTGCAGGTCTTTGGGACAGGAGTCTACCTGTAGTCACCGACATTTTACTAAAACTCCCAGCCAATCGCTGGTGGCTCACACCTATAATCCTAGCTACTAAGGAGATAGAGATCTGAGGATCACAGTTCAAAGCTAGCCCAGGCAGGAAATTCCATGACACTGTCACTGTGGCTCAAGTGGTAGAGCACTCATCTTAAGCTGAAGTGCTGAGGGACAGTGGTCAGGTCCAGAGTTCAAGCCCCACACCTGACCAAAAGAAAAAAAAAAGATTCCCAATTTGACCTCTCAAGATGTGGCTTCTATGTATCTTGCAAACTATTCCCATAAAATAGAATCCAGTGAGAAGAAGCCACGGAGGATTTACAAGGAGATGTTCACCCGGGACATCCGGAGGCCTGCTGGCAGCAAGATTCTGCAATTCTTCCTGAAAAGCCTGGAAAGCAGTGAAACGCTCCTCTGTTGCAATAACTCAGAACCTCATTCTGAGTGTTTCCGGCAGAGGTCATTCGGCTGAACACAACCGTGGACTAATTAGAGCCTGATATAGCCAGTGCCGTCCATAAGCCTGGATGGACAGTGGACGCGTGCCAAACAACTGAGGTCTGGTTCTCCAAACTTTCACAGAGTGAAAGTAGAGGTTCACCTTACTCCTCAGGTTGAGTAGAGTGTAGCCGTCAAAGCTGGAATAAGTAGCACTCAGGTGAGAAGAATGGGAAGCAGATATACCCAGTCCGCTGGCAGTGTCTTACAGGGACAAGCCTATCTGGCTGCCAAGCCTGAATGTTTGCAACCATGGCAGAGCTCTGCAGGCGCAATTGTGCAGCAATGCAAACTACGTACCCTTGCCAAACTTCACGGGGGTAGAAGAAACCATGGAGGAATTACAAGGAGATGTTCACCCAAGACACCCAGAGGCCTGCCGGCTGCAAGTTTCTGGAATTCTTCCTAAGAAGCCTGGAAAGCAGTGAAATGTTCCTATGTTGCAATAACTCAGAACCGCATTCTGAGTGTTCCCGGCAGAGGTCATTCGGCTGAACACAACTGTGGACTAATTAGAGCCTGATATAGCCAGTGCCATCCATAGGCCTGGATGGACAGTGGTCCCGTGCCAAACAACTGAGGTCTGGTTCTCCAAACTTTCACAGAGTGCCATAAGTAGAGATTCATCTTACTCCTCAGGTTGAGTAGAGTGTAGCTGTCAAAGCTGGAATCAGTAGCACTCAGGTGAGAAGAACGGGAAGCAGATATACCCAGTCAGCTACGGGTACAAGCCTATCTGGCTGCCAAGCCTGAATGTTTGCAACCATGGCAGAGCTTTGCAGGCGCAATTGTGCAGCACCTACATCTCTTCCTTGTCCCCCCTCCCCCATTCACTCTTACCCATTTGTCCTCTTGGAAATTTAACTGGTCATGCATGCCACTACAGCCATCTCCACAAACAAAACCTGCAAAAGAAAATTCAAAACAATCTTCCATTCAGAAACCTGACATTTGACATATGTGGTTGTCCCTCAGGTATATCATTCAAGTTACAGCTTGATGGTAGAAGGAATTGCTGGTGTGCTACTGCATAGGAGACCCTAGGTCCAATTTCCAGCTATTCCACACACCAGCTCCAGCCTCTTGTCCTTATAAAACAAATAAAGACACACAGTGAAGGTGAGAGAAAGGAAATTTATTATCTTGTAGACAAGGGGGAAGACAGCACTTCAGCCCTTCTTCAGAGATATAGACAGGATCAGTAGCTTTGAATACATAACTGGGGAAAGGGGTATAAGAAGTACAGTCTTCAAGCTATGTGCTGGTACTTCACATCTGTAATCCTGGCTATTCGGGAGGCTGAGATCTGATCATAGGTTGAGACCAGCCCTGGCAGGAAAGTCTGTGAGACTTTTATGTACAATTACCCACCCCCAAACCAGGAGTTGACTTGTGGTTCAAAGTACTAGAATGCTAGTCTTGAGGAAGGGACAATTCCCAGGCCCTGAGTTCAAGTCCTAGGACAAAAAACGAGTTACAATCTTTGGTCAAAATTTGGTTTCTTTCTCTCATACAACTTTGTATAACCTTTGAAATAAAAAGCTATTTTAATTAAGTCCTATCTCGTTATATTAGTTACATCCTGTTACAAGTTCCTGCTTTGGCCACCTTGTATGGCCTTTTAAATTTTCCTTTTTAACTACTTAAGTCACATTGCTAAAGTTTTTTCCTCTTTTAAAAAATTTTCTTTTTAAAGAATTATCTTTAGGTAGTTATACATAGGAGCTTCCATTTAATAAGTGAATACAATATGTTTTGATCAGTGTTACCTCTTGAGACAAGGAGAGGGAGACCCCAACACTTGGCAACTAAAAAATTGAGACTCAGAACTGAATTCAGATAGTTGTAGAGACATGAACTGTCTGGCTGGTTCTTACACTTAAAGATGGGGAAGCAAATCCAAATTGATTACATATAAATCAGTCTCCACTCTGTGATTTAGAATCATTCATCTGATAGCCACCCTGTAAACCCCAGATTTTTTCTCCCAATCTCTCCCATCAGTGTACTTGACTTGAAACAGTTGCATGCTTATTTCATGTGAACAGAAAGGCAGTAGCTCCCACCTGTAATCATAGCTACTTAGGAGGCTGAGCTCTGAGTGTTGTAACCCAATCAGTAACAAAACAAAAGATGCCACAATTAATAAGCCAAATTATAGGAGTCTTTATTGTCACCTCTGCAGACCAACAGATGCACAGGAGTGTAGACGTCTGAAATTGTGCTGTCCTGAGACAGCTCAGAGTTAAGTCTTTCAAAGAGAAAAAACACATCTTTTGACAAGCAATGCATAAGACTTTTTTTGTTTTATTTTACAAAGCATATACAGACACAAAACTTAGCATTATCAATAAATTTAGACTTACTTCCCAAATATGGGGTGGCTGGAATACTTTCAGGGAAGGGAAGGGGGAAAGGAGAGAAGAAGAAGAAGAAAAAGAAAGAAGAAGAAGAAGAAGAAAAAGAAGAAGAAGAAGAAGAAGAAGAAGAAGAAGAAGAAGAAGAAGAAGAAGAAGAAGAAGAAGAAGAAGAAGAAGAAGAAGAAGAAAGAAGAAGAAGAAGAAGAGGAGGAGGAGGAGGAGGAGGAGGAGGAGGAGGAGGAGGAGGAGGAGGAGGAGGAGGAGGACGAGGACGAGGACGAGGACGAGGACGAGGACGAGGACGAGGACGAGGACGAGGACGAGGACAAGGACGAGGACGAGGAGGAGAAAGAATGCACAGGTCAACACCCCTCTCCTAGTCATGGCTGCCTAAACACCTTGAGCTCTTCCTCTTTCCCAGTACCTCCCATGCCACTTCCTTTGTGGTCAGGGAGTGGTTACAATTCTAGGCCAGTTCTAATGGAAATTGAGGTATGTGTGTAGTGGAACCTCTTGTGCCTTTAGCTTGACCTTTGGGCAATAAAGTCCTACTAGGGCCTCATGCACACAGGTCGCATCTCATTCATACTTACATTATGGGATGCCAATCTTACACATGCACAGATTCCCCTCTTAAAAAAAATCTTCCCAGTCATGATCCCCTCCTCTGCTATAGTTACTAAGAATTCCTCCCACACATCCTGAGTGGTAGAAAGCAGAAAGTCCTCCTTGGGTTTCCTATTTTGATTCAGGAACAGATAGTACCCCTATGGTCCTTTTTCAAATTGGAAAAAGAAAACATTTTATCTATTTAAATTTGAATTGTAACTACATGTTAGTTCCCACAGTCAAACACCATTTATGAGAGTTATTTCACCAAGCTGGAATTTCACCTCAGTCAATTCAAGCACTCTTCTGTCTCAGGAGTGAAGGCAATTATAACCACAATACCAAAAGTTCATTTTTTAAACAGTCAACATCATCATTCTAATTATTCAGTCAACAATTACAAAAGGAACACTTTTACAGTGGGCTTTTATAGCCAGGATATTATTAAATGTGAATCCCAAAAAGGCAAATTCATAGAAGGAGGAACATGTGTTTTATTAAAACAACAGTAATTTGTTGACATATTCTGCACACAAATGATGTACATTATGCAAACTAATTTGGCTTTGCTGTTAGCAAAAGATTTTTGTAAAATGGGGGAATATTTGTTTTTTCCATAATAGAGTTTGAACTCAGGGCTTTGTATTTCCTAGACTGGCATGATACTACCCAACCTGCCTGCCCAGATTTCTGACTGGTTGCAGTGAAGCCTTGGGTCTCACTTTCCACCTTGGCATGATCCATAGACAGATATGCCTACTTTTAGCTATCATCAGCTGTGTGCCACCACATCCAGCTTCTGCCCAAGTTGTCCTCAAATCACAATCCTCCCATACTCAGCCTCCTACATAGGGAACTTTTTTTGCCCCATAGATATTAAAATATTTAAAGACATAATTTATTTCTTGCATTTCCTAAAAGTGATTACAGGCATATTAGATTTAATTTCTGTAACATTATACGTCAAATCTTCTAGAAAAGCTCCTTTGCTTAGCAAAAATAAAAATAAAAAAAAATCCTTTCTTGTCATCCAAGCCTAGTTTGTCCAATACGGTAGCCAATAGTCACAAGCACCTGGGGACATTTAACATGTGACTGAATTTTATTTTATTTTCTGTTGATTTACCTTAAAAGTTTTAAACATGCCAGGAGCTAGTTTCTCATGCCTATTAGTAGTCCTAGCTACCCAGGAGGATTATATCTGAGGATTGTGGTTCACAACCAGTCCGAACAGGAAAGTCCATACAACTCTTATCCCCAATTAACCAGAAAACCAGAAGTAGAGCTGTGTGTCCAAAGTGGTAGAACATTAGCCTTGAGTGAAAGAGCTAAGGGACAATACCTAGGCCATGTGTTGAAGCCCAACTAAAATAGAACCATTCTAAAGATTTTTATTGAACTTAACTATGGTTTTGATAGTACATTATTTCTTTTAAACTGTTGAAGATTTAGCACCTAAATTAGGCTGCTGAAAATCCATTATCCGTACTGCAGGTTTAATGTAAAAATAATGAAAAGCATCTTAATGTTGTACTGGTAATTTGTAGAAATAGTAACACTTGCAATCAGTTGAGTTGAAGAAAATAGACTACTGACATTATTTTTCTACGTATCTTTTCAAATTTACAAAAAGTTGCTAGAAGGTTTAGATAAAATCTAAAGAGGCATGGTATCTTTAAGCCACTATTTCTGTTTAGTTCAGCTCATTTTACAACCTAGGAATACCAACTGAGTGATGTTCTAATCTTTATAATAAAGATTCTAACAAATTTACCCTTCCCACAGACAGTATTTAAACACTGAGCCAAATAGAGGATAAAAGATTTTAATTTTTGTTCCCATACCTGGACTTGAACCTGGGCATTGTCTCTTAACTTTTTCACTTTCTTCAATCAAAGTTGGTTCTCTCACAGAGCTCTATTTCCAGCTTTTTGGTGGTTAACTGGAGAGAAAAGTCTCATAGACTTTCCTGCCTGATTTGGCTTTGAATCAAGATCCTTAGACCTCAGCCTTCTGAGTAGCTAGGATTATAGGTGTGAGCCATCAGCATTCAGCCATAAAGGACTTATGAAGACCTTAGAAATGGCCAAAATGATTTTTTAAGAGAGAATTAGTTGGACTATGGGAGAAGGAACTTTTCTGGATATAATCCTACCCAAGGCATCACTTAATCTGCAGGACTCTGACTGTACATAATTCAGGCAGTCCCAGGCAGGAGACCTGAGAGGATAAGGCTGGAGTAGGGGGGTGGAGTCCAAGGGGTTGGGGGGGTTGGGGGAAGAGCCTGCCTGAGCTGCAAGAAGGTGACAGAAGCTGCTGGAACATAACATACAGGAAGCTGCAGGAAAGGGAGGCCTTCCCTCTGCATGTGAATGTCACACAGTGGGAAGCCCCAGGGTTCACAGACTAAAACATCTGTGAAGCTGAAGACACTAAGCAGAGATCTTACTGTCTATGCACTAGAAGAGACAGTTATATACTAATAAAGCTAAAGACAAAAATCTTGAGCTGGCTTCAATGTATATGTGTGATATTTGTTGTTGAACTGGGTGCTATCCCTGAGCTTCTACTAGCTAGCTTTCTACTACTTTGAGTCACACCTCACCACTTCTGAAAACATTGAACACTGTTTTGTGTGTGTGCCAATCCTATGGCTAGAACTCAGGGCCTGGGTTCTGTCCTTAAGCTTTCTTACTCAAAGTTAATGATCCACCACTTGAACCACAGCAAAAGCAAAGTCATTTCTGGCTTTTCTGATGGCTAATTGGAGATAAGAGTCTCATGGACTTTCCTGCCCTGGCTGGCTTTGAATTATGATTCTCAGATCTCAGCCTCCTGAGTAGCTAGGATTACAGGTGTGAGCCACTGGTGTCCAGCCTAAACTAAATAACAAAAACAAGCAAAACACCACATACTCATTCTATTTTAGAATTAGATATTGATGATAGAAAGGTAGAAAAATTCAAGATCTGTGTCATTGTAAGGAGTTCATGTTAATGAACTGACTCTCATGTGGTTTGGAACAAAGAAAACATCCCTGAGCAGTCAGGATGAGAGAATGATGACCATGGAACATGTAATATGGAAGAGGAACATAAGCCAGCCTTTATCATGAAAGATCAAACTTAGACATTGATGGAAGCCGAATTCATATTACACAATCTCAATGTTAACCATGCTTGCCCTCTATTTCCCTAGATAATAACAAAACCTTGCTTTATTATCCCCTACTCAATAAGGCCATCTAGGTTCCCATTTGAAGAGACTTTCATAGGTCTTTTGTTGTTGTTGTTGCCTGTAACTATGTATAAATATGAACCACATTTTACATAGAAAGACTTAGTTCAAAATGATGCAAAGCAGCAATGAGCAATTAGTGGAGGCAAAATTAGGATCTAGTTCTGATGAGCTCTCTATAGGATCTCACAATTTTGCCCTGGTAATTCCTGCATTAGGAAACTCAACACTGCCCTCTAGTGACAGAAAAATCATTACAATCCAGAACTCCTGAATCAGCCACACCCCCCTTTTTACTTATTTTCCAAATAGAGTAATAGGGTATTACATTTATGTCTGGGCCAGCTTGGATGGCAAATTTCCTATTTGTACTTCCCAAATATCTGGAACTACAACTATATAATCACACGTTCAGATTTTTATTGGTTGAAATGAGGTTGCTCAAGATGAGTTCTCTCAAACTTCTTGTCTAGGCTGACCTTAAACTGTAGTCCTCCCAAGTAGCTAGGACTACAGGCAGCACCACTTCTTTTTAGATAAGTTTTCACTGTGTAGCCCATACTGGCCTTGAACTTGCTGTCTACCCAGACTGCACTTGAATTCTCAGTTCTTCCTCAGCCTTCTGAGTGCTGGGATCAGATATAACTTAGAGTGATATCTCCACTTCATTGAAAAGCAACCCAAAAACTCACCTTAAAGTTAACTGTCACTCGTACCAACTACTGCAGTTTTCACAGCTTTTCCCTTTCAGAGGTAATTAAATTGACATTGTTCATTTGGATGATGCTTAATGGTCTTGTGATCTGCTGTTCCCTCTCCCTGCTTTGGTAGTCAGCTTCTATAGCCTTCCCTAGCTTTGCACTTGATAATAATGTGGTAAATGATGTTCTTACCATATAAAATATTAACTACTTTATGTTTTGATAGATGTGGGACAGTTTCTGGTAAGCATGAGAGTGATTTTAGAATCCCTTTTGTCACAGTATAGTGGAAAAAACATAGTAGAAAAACTGTGTAGGGCTGAAAAGGTGGCTCAGTGGTAGAGCACTTGCCTTGCATGCATGAGGCCCTGGGTTTGATTCCTCAGCACCACATAAGCAAAAAGAAAAAAGCCAGAAGTGGCACTGTGGCTCAAGTGGTAGAGCGCTAGCCTTGAGCTGAAGAGCTGAGGGACAGCGCCCAGGCCCAGAGTTCAGACCCCACGACCAGACCCCCCCTCAAAAAAAAGAAAAATTGTGTAATTCAGTGTTTTCCATGGCAGCTCGTCAACTGGTAAGGAGAAGTGGCTATTTTCAATAAGCAGGGAGGGGGCTGGTGGAAATACCAGCATGTGCAGTGAATACTGAGTACATCCTTCATCTTCCTTTAGCTCATCTTCCTCCTAGACTTCTGTTCTTTGGACATTTCACAATGTACTCTCTTGAGAGAGTTCACTACCTTAACAGAGCTGTTGAAGAAGCTCTGCAATGACCCTGAAGGAGGACTGAGCAAGATAACTTCAGTTGGCCCTGAACCTGTATTGTGTCCTCTCTTCAGAGAGATATGACTCTACCATATAAAACATACTGGACTACAGATATATACAAATAAGTTGCCTCTAGACGCTTTATTGGTATTTTTGCCAACAAGGATAGTAAATATCATCTTGATTTGTCATTAGCACTAGAAAGGAGGCCGAAAAGCTGTATAATTTATCTAATCATTTTAGGTTATATTAAGTTACATAAAATCTATGTAAATAAAGTCTGAAAGATTTGTCTAGCCAGGTGCTTGTAGCTCATACATGTAATACTAACTACTCAGGTGTTGAGATCTGAGGATCTCAATTTGAAGCCAGTGTAGGTAGGAAAGCCTGTGAGACTCTTATTTCCAAATAACTAGTTGGTGGAGGGGGGCAGATGAGGAGGGGTAGGCTTGAGCTGTGGCTCAAGTGGTGGAGTGCTAGTCTTGAATGAAAAAGCTCAGGGAGAGCACCAAGACCCTGAGTTCAAGCCCCATGACAGGCACACACACACACAAAATGAAGTCTAAAAGAGAAAATATACATGGAAAGAAAAATAAGAAGGTTTAGTGTTTAAAAGAATTATCTCCCATACTTAATTTTTATTATATAACATTTGTTCACAGTCTTTTTGAGTTTCATAACTTCCTGATGGTAGTAGAAAGGGCATATACATTTAGCAGATCTTTTTTATTTCTCATTTTGTTTTTTGGTGTAAGACTGGAACTCAAACTTAGTACCTGTTGCTTTGGCTCATTGGGTAGTGCTCTACCAACCAACTAAACCATGCCTCCAACCCTGATGTTTTTGTTGGTTGTCGGGCTTAAACTGAGCCTGGGCACTGTTCCTGAGCTCTTCAGCTCAAAGCCAATGCTCTACCACTTGAGCCAAAGCATCCAATCCTAATCGGGTTTTTTTTTTTTTTGCCAATATTGGGGGTTGAATTCTGGTTCTGGGCACTATCCCTTAGCTCCTTTTTCTCAAGACTAGCATTCTACCACTTGAGCAATTTCTGGCTTTTAATTACAGATAAGACTTTCCTGACAAAGCTGACTTCAAACTGCAATCCTCAGATCTCATCCTCCTGGGTAACTAGGATTAGAATCATGAGCTAAAAAGAAAACTTTCTTTATATTTAAGAGGAAAAAAAGAGTGGTCTTAGACATGCCAAGGTCCTAAGTAAAAATGTGAGCTCTTAATCTTTTAATTCAGTGTTTTTCTCCAGTGGAATTCATACCAGTACTTATTTTTAAAAATAGTTCTGTCACCGCTAAAAGATAAAAGCATGAGTCCCTAAAGTATAATCCTAATGCATTTCTGCTGAGTGATAGATGTCTATTGATCTCTGCATAGACAGGAAATCAGATTAGCCTGTGTAAAATTTCATCAGGGCTGTCAAAGCCTGTGATCTACAGCACTGATAGTCTATTGTGACAGTTGGTTGTGTAGTAATATCTGGAATTTTCTCTTACTCATTTGTCTGCCTAGCTGGATGTTGAGACCTGGCAGCAGGAACAGCCTGTGGTACTACATACATGGACCAAAAAATCTGCCCATAAATATGAAAAAACTGCCATGAAGTATCTGTTTTTGTTAGCCCAGGGGCAACCTATTTTTAAGTGGAATTTGATGAGATGTGTGAAACCGAAAAGTGCTAAGACTCACGTTTTTTCTTCCAAGCAATAGTGGATCAAAAACAAGAGAAAGAATATAATAGAGATTATGCCTTCACAGGTATGATTATCTGGAATTTACAGACTCTAGAGGTGGGAAGACACACTTTGGCACAAAAGTTGGTACTTATAAGTGGCCAAAAGTAAGTCATATTTCCCAAACAAGGTAAATAAGTATGTCTGTAGCAATTCTTGTCCTTTTTCCAATTTTAGAGCAATAAAGGTATGGTGTTTGGAAAGGACTAGCTAGGCTCTGGTGGCTCATGTTCATATTGTTCAAAATCCTAGCTACTCAACAGGTTGATATTTGAGGAATAAGATTTAAAGCTAGCCTAGGTAGACAAATCTGAGAGCCCCATCTCAACCAGCAAAAAACCAGAGTGGAGACATGGCTTGAATGGTAGAATGACAGCCATGAGCAAAATAGCTGAAAAAGACTCAAAGCTCTAAGTACAAACCTTAATACAGTCACATTTCTAGAATGTAACCACACACATATTTCTGACAGTTGCTTTGATACTCTACTTGTAGAGAGGAACAGTTGCAGTAGAGATTATGTAGCCCACAAAAGCTAAAAATTTAACTATCTGGCTCTTCATAGGAAATTGGCTAATACCCAGGGTTGTCCAGAGTAAATTAAAGAGCTGTTAATTTCTGAGTTCAGAAGGGCCAGTGGATCCAAGAGAAAGACTTGAACCATGGTGAAAGCTAGGAGCCCAGTTGACAGATCTGTTTAATATCTGGGCTGCAGCCTGCTTCAGACTGTTTACTTCTCTCTCCTATCAAGGGTCTTGGTTGAGAACAAAGAACTGAGCCAGTGATCACTGGTTGAGCAGATAGTCACTGGAGTTTTAGAAAGCTGAACAGCAGTTTTCTACTAATTCTGCTTTCTACCTGTAGTTGTGAGTTTTGTGTTTTGGTATCATCTCTGTACATTTCTCCCTTAATAATTTTGAACTTGTAGAAATGGAGACTGCTTTTAAGATTTTTTTTGAGTCACAAAGAACATACTTCACTGCTGAGTTGTTGCCTCCTTCCATCTTGTTGACCACATGACTTTTGTTTGTCTCTAGAACGTGACGTTTAAGATGGTCCTCTTTCATTCTGACAGCAGTAATAATGAATAGGGCTACAAATTCACTGTCACTGCCTATGGCCTGCCTGATGTTGCCGTGTCTTGTGGGTTAGACTTGCAACTCCTTGTTTCTCGACTAATGGGCCGCCTTGACTCTCAGTGCATGACACTCAAGTCTGTGCATCGTAAGTTCACAGTCTTGTCCCTTCCTTTTTCATTACAACTGTTTTGAAGAGCAAGGTAGGAACTCTCTCTCATAGATGGTCTCCACCTCACAAAAGAGCAAGGTATTAATAATGTTTCTTTTTTGTTTTCTTTAAACCAAATCAAAACAGTTTACCCACTGGACACCATTGGGAAGTTTCTTGACTCAGGCTTTGGCCCTATCACAAAATACGTTGTGGATGCCCTCTATGGAGGACAATTGGGAAATTGCTCTTTATAGCAGCATCATAGTCATTTTTAGAGATTTAAGTATATTCCAACTAGAAGGTAGAAATATAGTCATTTGATTGTTGTTTAAGTGAAATTTATGTGAACATAAATAGGTATGTGAATATATATATATTATCCTAAAATACATTAACCACCTTCTTATCATTTGTTCTAAGGGGTAGATTCATAGAATAAATCTTTTGGAGTATTTTATATCTATATAATTTTTAAAATATTTTTCTGATTGTAAAATCAAATATCATTCATCCTAAATGGTCACTTTCTGTTAGGATTTTAAAAAGAGGTAGCTAAGGAAGTACAGCAGTATGTACGTGGTGTTCAGGTAAGGGGTAGGTTTATTCATCATTCCGGCTGACACCAGGCCATCTTGGTCCTCAGCGTGGTGGGGAAAGGACTGGGAAAGAGAGCTTGAAGAGCTGGGAATAAGAGAGAAAATAGCTAGAAAAGAGAGCACCTGGGAAAGGTGGGAAAGAGAGAGCTAGGAAATAGAAGAGACCTGGGAAAGAGAAGAGAAGGAAAGAGCTGAGAAAGAGCTAGAAAAGAGCAGAGAAAGGGCATCTGGGCCTGGGCTAGGCCTTATCTAAGGTATGGGCGGAGAAAGTTGTGGCCACATCAAATTCAGATGTGACCTCAGCAGATGCAGATGTGACCTCTTCCATGTGTGCCAGTTGCCTAGATAACGCAAGTACTGGGTAGAAAATTTGCTGCATGCCTAGATAACGCAAGTACTGGGTAGAAAATTTGCTGCAAGGAGGGTGGAGTCTGCTTGCCATCCAGGAGCCGACTTTACACTTTCCAAAGCCTGTGTGTCTAATTTCCCTTAGGTTCTTTTTTTAAAAAAAATTTATTGTGAAAATACTGTACAGAGGGGTTACAATTACATTGGCAAGGCAATTAGTACATTTCTTATCAAGCATTGCTGCTACCTCCTTTGTTTCCTCTTCCCATCCCTCAACTGCCCCCCGCCCCCCGCCATCCTGCCAAAGTTGTAAAGTTCGTTTTTCAACATAACAATTTGTCCATCTCATTGTTGTAATGGGTCCACCTATATCACTATTTAAACGGTTTGTTTTTGCCCTTCCCCTCCACAAATTATACCAACATCAAATACAATGAAAGCAGGGATTATACCATGGGGGAGGGACATACAAAGCAACAAAGAAATGATCTTATAAATATGTTAGATACAATTGCAAGAAAGAAAAAACAACGTTTGACTACTTATCTTGGGGTTCATATCACCTAGCATCAACTTATCTGACCTTTTCTTCTTGTCTCAGACATAAACTAGTAGTTCAGATTTCAAACTGACAAATAAATGTAAGGAAGCCAACAAAAAAATTCAGTTCCTCTCATCTGATGATGCCTTTACAACAATGAGGAAAGAGTTCATCCTGCTAAGGAATTATGATAGGATATCAAAAAGAAAATTCATTCTTCTAGGTCTTCCATATTTTTTCAATGTAACCTAAATGATGTAAAACACAATATACTGCTCTGATACTTTTACGTTTTATCAGTTTTGCACATTTTCATATGGACTTCACCTCAGTCTACAACATTCCTTCATTATTCTGTCCCTGATATTTTTACACTACCACGACATAAGAACATTTTCATATGATTTTTATTATAAAAAAACTGTACAGAGGTGTCTCATTTATGAGAGCAAATAATGAGTACATTTCCTAACAAGCATTGTTCCCTCTTCCCACCATCCCTTCCCTCCCACCTCCACAAATACGCTCCCCTTCCCCCTTCCCCTGCCTAAATTGTAAAGTTCATTTTTCAGCAGAGTGTCTTGTGCATCTCATTGATACAATGGGTTAACCTGTATCCCTATTTAACCATTTTGTATTTCCCTTCTCCTCGTCAAATTAGAGAAACGTATACACAGGATGTAGGTGTACCAACTTCAAATACAATGAAAACAGGGGTTATAGCGTGCGGGAGGAACATATACAGAAACAAAAAAAATCATATTGCACATCATAAGTACATTAGAAACAATAACAAGAAAGAAAAAACATACTTGTGTCCCTGTCTTTGGGTTCATTTCCCTTAATATCATCTTATCTGCTCATATGCACATAGCTTTTGAATTATTCTGCTTATCCCAGACATATATTAGTTATTGAAAATAAGGGAAACCACGGGACCTATGTTTCTTTGGACTTGGCTTACTTCACTTAATAAAATTTTTCCAAGACTTTCCAATTCCTAACAAATTGGGTGATACCATTCTTTCTGATGGAGGCATAGAATTCTGTTGTGTATGTACACCCATATTTTCTTGATCCATTCATCTACTGAGGGGCATCAGGGTTGGCTCTATATCAGCTATTGTAAATAATGCTGCAGTAAACATAGCTGTGCTGGTAGTTTTAGTATGGTCTTGTTTGTGATCATTTGGGTAAATGCCCAAAAGTGGGATTGCTGGGTCATAGGAAAGCTTTATATGGAGTCTTTTGAAGAGCCTCCATACTGCTTTCCAAAGTGGTTGAACAAGTTTACATACCCACCAAGAATGCAGTAGAGTTCCCTGTGGCCACATACTCTCCAGCATCTGTTGTTGCAAAAATATGGAACATTTCACTAATTTGCATGTCAACCTTGCTCAGGGGCCATGCTAATCTTCTCTGTATTGTTCCAATTTTAGCGTATTTGCTGCCTAATTGAGCACAGAACATTTTTTATATATAAAGTGTAATTGATTTTCTTAAACTAGACAATTCAAAAAAAAAGTAAGTTCAAAAGAATTCTTGTGAAATTTTAGAACCATGTATTTCTTCTTCTTCTTCTTCTTCTTCTTCTTCTTCTTCTTCTTCTTCTTCTTCTTCTTCTTCTTCTTCTTCTTCTTCTTCTTCTTCTTCTTCTTCTTCTTCTTTTTTAGCAATACAACAAACTGTTAAAACCATGTATTTCTTACATAAGCACACATTTAAGAATAAAGTCAAGATTGGCATGTCAAAAACAAAATAATTCCAGATATTTGTTGTTCAAGAGATGTATAAGAGGAGAAATTCATTTATTCTATACAAGGCACCTGTCATAATGAACACTGCAGCAAGTGTTAAGGTTTGTTAAGTTTTAAATGTATTTAATTTTGGGAATTTGCATATATATGCCAAAATTAGGACTGTTTGGCTGGTCATAAACTTTTCTATAAAGTATTTAAGGCTTATGGTAGCAGACATATGGTACTAATTATGTACCTTTCAGAGTTTATACAAACATTACCAATAAGAAATTGCAAAGTCTTTGAGTAAAGAAGCAGAGTGAAGAGTTAAGACTTTGTTAACCATATAGTTTCTTTAAATTTTTAGGGCTTCCTTACTTAACATGTTAGTGAGGAACAAATGATGATATAAGCCATATATAAATGATGAGATGAGCCATAAAAAGTAATCTTAGTGGTAATTTTAAAGACTACTCATAGCCTATAAAACTCTTTTTGAGGGGCTGGGAAGGTGGCTCAGTGGTAAAGCGCTTGCCTTGCATGCTTGAGGCCCTGGGTTCGATTCCTCAGCACCCATAAGCAAACAACAAGCCGGAAGTGGTGATGTGGCTCAAGTGGTAGAGCGCTAGCCTTGAGCTGAAGAGCTGAGGGGCAGCGCCCAGGCTCAGAGTTCAGGCCCACGACTGGACCCAAAATAAAAACCAAAACAAAATCCTCTTTTTGAACATCATAATCTTAGCCAGTTTTAAATGCACAGGAATATGAGAAAATAGTACACTGGTAATTGTTTGGTTTTTTATTTTATTAATCATTAATATTTAACTTTTGGTTTTCTTTATTTGTTGCATTGTTTCCCTTTTTGTAATATAATACAACTTTTTATAAGTCGTCATCAGGAGGTACTTTGAGAAGCTTACTGGGATGGCCAAAGATTTTTTATAGGTGCATGTGAGTTTACAAAGAAGAAAATTAAGAACAAAATATTTATTAAATAAATCATCAAGTACAGTCTGAATCAGGAGGGATGATAAATGTCCACACCCAAAATCTTAGCCCTCGTCGGAAGCGGCGGTATTACAGAGTTGAGACCACAAAAGTGAGAGACTGTTTTTGTGTTTTTTGTTTTTGTCAGTCGTGAGGCTTTAACTCTGGGCCGGAGTGCTGTCCCTGCACTCTTCAGCTCTAGGGTGGCACTCTAGACCTTGAGCCATGGCACCACTTCTGGTTTTCTAGTGGTTTATTAGAGATAAAGTCTCACGGACTTTCCTGCCCGGACTGGCTTTCAACTGTGATTCTCAGAACTCAGCCTCCTGCATAGCTAGGATTACAGTCGAGCCACCGGCACCCAGCATTGTTTTGTTGATTTTTATTTTGTTGGTCATGGGGCATGAATTCTGGGGTCTGGGTGCTGTCCCTCAGCTCAAGGCTAGCACTACCATTTGAGCCTTCATCTTTTTCTACTTCTGTAGTGTTGAGGAACCAAACCCAGGGCCTCATGCATGCAAGACAAACACTCTACCATTGAGCCACCTTCCCAGCTCCTGAAAGACTGTGTTTTAAAAAATCATCTAAACAACATTTGCTTTCTGCTTTGAGTTATATAATGAAATATATGAATATCTTTTTATATTTTTGTGAATTGTCATACTTCTAAATTTATACTAACTTCAGCCACTTTATCCTCTTCAAAATCATGAGAGATTTCTCAAAGTCTCTGAGAGATTTCTTCTGGGAAGATTGTATTTGCACTTATAATTTCTTCTGAGTCATTTTTATTTTCATTTATTTTTTATTTTTTTATTGTGAAAAAACTGTACAGAGGGGTTACAGTTACATGGGCAAGATAATGAGTACATTTCTTATCAAGCATTGTAGCCTCCTCCTTTATTTCCCCTTCCCATCCCTTCCAAGCCTCCCCCCCATCGAATCCTCCCCCCCACCCCCCCCATCAAAGTTGTAAAGTTCGTTTTCAACATGACAACTTGTACTTCTCATTGTTGCAATGGGTCCACCTGTATCCTTATTTAAATGACTTGTTTTTCCCCTTCCCCTCCACAAATTATACCAACATCAAATACAGTGAAAGCATGGGTTATACTGTGGGGGAGGGACATACAAAGCAACAAAGAAATAATCATATAAATGAGTTAGAAACAAATGTATGAAAGAAAAAAAAACATTTAAATACATATCTTAGGGTTCATTTTCCTAACATCACCTTATCTGACCTTTTCTGCTTGACTTATACATTACATATACTAACTATTGCAAATGAGGGAAACCATGGGTCCTATGTTTCTTTGGGCTTGGCTTACTTCACTTAATATAATTTTTTCCAAGTCTTTCCAGGCCCATATCAAGCATTGAAAATAGAAACAGCAATAAGAGACCTCTCATCTAAGAAAAGTCTAGGACCAGATGGTTTTACAGCAGAATTCTACAAGGCCTTCAAAGCAGAGCTCACACCAATACTCCTCCAACTGTTCAATGAAATTGAAAGAGAAAGTTCACTACCGAACACATTCTATGAAGCCATCATAACCCTCATCCTAAAACCAGGCAGGGACTCATCATTTTTATTTTTTATCAAAATCATTTTATATTTTATGTTGATTGGTTATCATACATCAAATACTTTCAAATGTACATGTAAAGTCTAAAGATAGCAGTATCAATATTCTCATACAGCATTTGTTTATCTGTTATGTACTTTCAGTATTATTGTACTTCTCTCGTTCACCCTTTCCATTCATGGTCTTTCTCTTTCATGCTCCATGTCTGCTACTTAGAATTTCTGCTGGTCTATTATCCTTCAGAATTCACTGGTTTTGTGGGAACATGATAGGGACCAACAGTTTCCCTTGCATTTTTTAAGAATTATAAGAGTGATGTGATTTTATTCTTTGCCATTCTAAATGGCAAAACAACAGATCTAGGAATTCCTTTTTACTTTTCTTCTATTATAAATTTTATCTCATAGGAATCATTGGGATAGATAAGATATTTTAACTTGTGACGTAAAAGTTCTTTTTCTTTTACAAACAACCTTTTTCTTTGATTATCAGTAAGTAACTACATGTAATGAAAACAAAGCTATCCTATGGTAAGTAGACCGAAGTTGTTCACAGGGATGAAAAACAAGGTAATGGGGCAAGTGAGAACAAAGGATACCCATCATAGAGCACAGCTCCTCAGAGCAGTTTATCATGTATACTTTGAGAGAATGACAATGTGCTGGGAACTATTGATTAAATCACTGAACACTGATTTATATATATGTACATATATTTGCATATGTATATTTATTTATATATGCATATATGTGTGTATATGCCCTTATATATGTACACATGTATGTTACTATACACACAAATTCACACATACATATACACATGTATACATGCACACATGGAGAAAGACACATATTTACAGCCAACACAAGTTTCACTAGTTGTTGACTATGCCTTAGATGGAATGCTTGGAACAAAATATGTTGAAAATGTATTTGTCTCCATGAGTTCTTTTACCACTCCTCTTATCTCTTAAAACTGGTAGGTTTTGACAGATTCGACTTGCAAAATGCAGTACAAGTCACTTAGGAATCAGTAAGTAAAGAACATATGGTGTCTCCCAGCTCCCTACAGAATGCTTGCTCTTATAGACACTCTCAACAACCAAAGTAGCAGGAAAATACCCTTGTAAAGAATAAAGTTATATATCTCATTGTTGGAATGGGTCCACCTATATCCCAAGTTAAACGATTTGTTTTTTCCCTTCCCCTCCACAAATTATACCTACATCAATACAGTGAAAGCAGGGGTTATACCGTGGGGGAGGAACATACAAAGCAACATAGAAATCATCTTATAAAAATGTTAAAAACAATTTCATGAAAGGCAAAAAAACATTTGAATACTTATCTTGGGATTCATTCCCCTAACATCAACTTATCTGACATTTTCTGCTTGACTCAGACATATACTAGTTATTGCAAATAAGGGAAACCATGGGACCTATGTTTCTTTGGGCCTGGCTTACTTCACTTAATATAATTTTTTTCCAAGTCTTACCATTTCCTAACAAATGGGGCGATGCCATTCTTTCTGATGGAGGCATAGAATTCCATTGTGTATATATACCATATTTTCTTGATCCATTCATCTACTGAGGGGTATCTGGGTTGGTTCCCTATCTTAGCTATGGTAAATAATGCTGCAATAAACATAGTTGTGCTGGTAGTTTTAGTATGGTCTTGTTTGTGATCATTTGGGTAAATGCTCAAAAGTGGGATTGCTGGGTCATAGGGGAGCTCTATGTGGAGTCTTTTGAGGAACCTCCATACTGCTTTCCAAAGTGTTTGAACAAGTTTACACTCCCACCAACAATGTAGAAAGATTCACTTCTGTCCACATCCCCTCCAGCATCTGTTGTTATTAGAGTTCTTTATTATAACCATTCTAACTGGGGTGAGGTGGAATCTCAATGTTGTTTTGTCGAAAAATGAACTTTACAACTTTGGTGGGTCGAGGGATGACCGGGTGTAGGAGGAAGATGGGAAGGGATGGGAAGGGGAAAGAAAGAGGAGCCAACAATGCTTGATAAGAAATGTACTCGTTATATTGCCCATGTAATTGTAACTCCTCTGTACAGTATTCTCACAATAAAAAAATAAAGTTATAAGGCTCTAAATGGCATCCTTCCTTGAGCTCTTTTCCAACAGACAGCATCAATTCCTAAGCAGATGAGTGAGTCCTCAGAAGACTGGACCTCAGATCAACATTTAACCAACCCATGTGAAAAGTCCTATGAGAGAAATGCTGACTGAGGTCTGGCTGATTTCCTGGCCAAGAAAATAAGAAAAGAAGAAAGTATTTTTAATGTATTAAAGTTTGAGAATAATTTGTAACCTGTCAATAAATGTGTAGAACACAACTATACCAACTGACAAAAAATGATGTGCTCTTGGACTTGGTGAGTGATTTTACATGTGTCTACACAAGTAGAATCAGCATAAATCAAGCCAGCATTTCTTCATTTAAGATGTGAGGAAAGGATACAGGTTGACCCATTGTAACAATGATATGTACAAGACACTCTATCAAAGAGGGGGTGGAGGGATAAGTTGGGGAGGTGTGAAGAGAAGGGATGGTAGGGGGAAAACAAAGGAGAGGGTGCTCAATAAGAAATGTACTCATGCTGGGCACAGGTGGCTCAGGCCTCTAATCCTAGCTACTCAGGAGGCTGAGATCTGAGGATCGGGATTTAAAACCAGACCGGGCAGGAAATCCGAGAAATTCTGGCTTTTTTCTTTTTGCTTATGTGGTGCTGAGGAATCGAACCCAGGGCCTCATGCATGCAAGGCAAGCACTCTACCACTGAGCCACCTTCCCAGTCCCTGAGAAATTCTTATCTCCAATAAACCACCAAAAAAACAGGAAGTGGCATTGTAGCTCAAGTGGTAGAGTGCTATCCTTGAGCTGAAGAGCTGAGGACAGCGTTCTGGCCCAGAGTTCAAGCCCCATGAACGACAATAGAGGAAAAATAAAGAAATGTACTCATTACCTTACTAATGTAACTGTATCCCCTCCATACAGTATCTTTACAATAAAAATATATATTAAAAAGATACAATGAAAACTTCTATACTTATAGGAAGTTGTATTTGTCACTCAATATCAGTAGGGTATTGGTTTTAGGACCACAGGCATATTAAAATTTGGATAGTCAAATTCTCTACGTGAACACAGCATATTATTTACATTAGAATCTGCCCACAAACTAGTGCAGAGTAATTGCTATGAAAATTTTTACTACATTCTATGTTTGTAATGAAAAATAAAAGTATATGCACTATCAACAGATACAATTTTTTTCAGATAATTTTTGTCCACATTTTGTGGATGGAATAGGGAGAGCAATTTTGAAAAGCACAAATTTTATCACCAAGACCGGTCTGCAAAACAAGGAGCTCATACAGCATCATTGAATAGTATGGAACTCCAAGGAGAAGTACTTGAATTGAGACAGTATCAGAAAGTGTAAGCACACAAGGACTTTTTAGAAATGCAGCTGCTAGATTTCTCATGGAGAGCTTTCATAACACTTTGTGAAACACAAGTCAGAACCTCACTGAAGTGTAGATGGTTTTCCCTCACCTTTCTCTCATGCTCAGTCATTATCAATCAACATATAGCTAATCATGAATAATCCTCTAATAACAAAATGTTGATGGAGTATTTATATGCAGAAAACCTGGGAAGGCTAACTTTTTTCAATTAGGACAGTTTGTATTCTATGATCCAGCAGAGAGGAAACTAGGTAAGCATCCATTTACAGTCTTCTGAATAATTCTGCTTCTGACCACATCAGTTCTTTATCCATACCTGTGCCGGAGTGAGAGGCTTTTAAAAGACTTTAATGATTTTAAATTTAAATTAAAATGTGGAATGAAATTAGTTCCAATAGTGCATTACATTAAGATATTTAGAAACAACTGAGAAATGTAAAGATCTATAAGATTTTTTTGGAAGTGAAGGGATATTGGAATTTGGTTCTTTATATTTTAAGCAATTTGCAAAAAGAATTGGCAAATAAAATTTACATTTGCAGCAGACTTGACACTTATTAAATTTTGTATTGAAAAGAGCACATCCTCACCAATATGTCAATGCTCTCCTCTTATTTATCTTTAAAGGTTTATGCTTCTGGTCTGTTAATATTAAAACAAAACATTTTTAATCTTCAGCTAGTAGTCCAAAAGGGTTTTGCTTCATCATGTCAGTGTTGAATAGAGTGTATGTATGTATGTATGTATGTATGTTGAATAGAGTGTATGTACACTTCAATGTACAACACATCTGGATCATTGTCAAACTTTCCACTTTTCTTCCTTCCCTTACGCCAACCCCACCTATCCCTTCAAGTTTTCTACTTTTATTCTCACATATATACTGAAGTATGCCCTGAGAGGAGACTCGAGCTGGTACAGCTTCTTTCCTGGCTTTGCCTTTGTTTTAGGGATTTTAGAGAAAAAAAACCCTCTAAACAAGGTTAACTTGACCTTGGCTCCAACTAGCCCAGTTCTTGGAATGGAAAGAATGCCTCTAGGTCCCTCTCCCCTTAACAACCTAACCCACCTTGATTGTTCAGTTAAGGACTGACCCATAAAACAGATAGGTTACAATCTGGCATCAACTGGTGACACCACATGCTTTATGGTAAACCCTGCCTTTTGCACATGCTTACAGTAAACTCGACCTATTACCCAACTGTGTGTGGTCTGGTATGACCATATAATCCTTTGTGTGTGTTACGATACCATTGGTCACCTGTGCTTGACCAGGCTTGACCTTAGGGATTTTGTCTTTAAAAACCAAAGAATGGGGGCCGCTCGGGGTCACAGTATCAGCTCCTGAGCCTGTGCTGAGGCCCTGGCTGGTCAGTGTAGGAATGTAGGAACCTCAATAAAGTTTCTTCCTTATTAACAACTTTGTTGTGGTGGAGTCTGTCACTCCGGAAGATTAGGTGGGCTTGCCTGCCCTGAGTAGGGGGTCTTCCTACTACATTTAATGGGGGCTTGTCCAGTATAGAGCTCTTAGCCACTCCAACCTGAGGGGGATTGAAGTCCTTGACTGGTAGGACAGTGTGTGAGCACTTGGATGTTGGAGAGAAGTTCCGAGAAAAGCCTCGAGGTAAATGCGGGCAACCTAGGTAGAGAAGGCGCCAGAGTGAGGCCAAAAGTAGGGTGAGGCTGGACGCAGCAGAGTCCGCTACGGCTGAGGAGGTCCAGGGACGCCTGGACCCCTCAATTCCACCAGTCCTAGCAGTCCTAGTTGGATGGGAGCTTGCTTAAAAAGTAACTTTTGGTTTGGGTATCCCTCCTCATTCTGTGTATAATCATGTCTGTCTGTGTCTCATTGTGCTTTTGCTTTTGCTTGCCATATTTGTAATTGGATTTATTTTACAGGAAAAATATGGGGCAAAGTGAGTCTACTCCCGAGACACCCCTAGACTTTGTCCTACTTCGTTTAAAACAAAAACAAAAACTGCTGGTTCTGCTTTGGTAACTTGCTTTTTTGTCAATGATGAAACTGCCACTGACCACCTGCAAGTGGCCCCAGTTAGATCTCAGCCTCAGGCCTTGGCTCAGGGGGTCTGAGCATGGGGGAGAATCTGTCAGTCTTAGGGGACCACTGCTAGGGACATTTTTCCCTTGCCCCAAGATGACTGGGAATTCTCCTCCACTTTGGAAGGCCCCTAGGTCAATGTTTGCAAGAATCTAAAAAAAAATCCTCCAGAGGTGAGTGGAGGGGAGTGGGGTTCAAGTCCCCTGGTAAGTGAATGGTGGTGGGATGTCGTCTCATTCACTGAGAATTGATTTTGTCTTTGTGGCCACTTGTCTGTCTAGTTTACTTTGGTGTGTTTTCTGTTCTATGTTTTCTGAGGTTGGGAAGTTCTGGGTGAGCATGGCAGGCTCATTCAGCAGACTCTGGATTCAGCTTGCTGAATGAGAACAGCACAGAGTTCTGGTAGGGATGTACTGGGGACCCGTTAGTCCCCAACTCAGCCTTTGGTTGTTGTCTAGTTTTGTTTTAAAATTGGTACCAGTTTTAAGTGTGGATCCTTCATTTTTGTGTTTATTTGTGCTTTTGTTATTATGTGAAGAAGAATGGCCAATAGACAAATGAAGAAATGCTCAACCTCTCTAGCCATAAAAGAAATGCATATCAAAATAACATTGAGATACCACCTCACCCCAGTTGGAATGGCTATAATCAAGAACTCTAATAACAACTGATGCTGGAGGAGATGTGGCCAAAAGGGAACCCTACTGTATTGTTGGTGGGAGTATAAACTTGTTCAATCACTTTGGAAAATAGTATGGAGGTTCCTCAAAAGACTGCACATAGATCTCCCCTATGACCCAGAAATCTCAATTTTGGGCATTTACCCAAATGATCACAAACAACACCATACTAAATCTACCAGCACTACTGTTTATTACAGCATTATTTACCATGGCTAAGATATGGAACCTACCCAGATGCCCCTCAGTAAATAAATGGATCAAGAAAATGTGATACACAAACACACACAATATACATATATGTATGTATATATATATGCATATATATGCATATATATATACATATATAAGGGAATTCTATACCTAAATCAGAACGAATGGCATTGCCCCATTTTTTAGGAAATGGAAAGACAGAAAAAATTATAATAAGTGAAGTATGCCAGACCCAAAGAAACATAGGTCCCACGGTTTACCTAGTTATTTGCAATAACTAGTATATGTCTGGGACATGTAGAAAAGGTCAAAAGCTATATACATATTACCAGTTAAGATGATGTTAAGCGAAATGAACCCCAAGATAGGGACACAAGTAATTTTTTTCTTTCTTTCTATTTTTTCTAATATATTTATAAGGTACCATCTGATGTTTTTTGTTGCTTTGTATGTCCCTTCCCCACTGTATAACCCCTGTTTTCACTGTGTTTAATGCTGGTATAATTTCAGAATGGGAAGGGAAAAAACAAAATGTTTAAATAGGGATACAGGTTGACCCATTGCAACAATGAGATGTAGAAGACACTGTTGAAATACGAACTTTACAATTTCAGCAGGTGTTTATGGGGTGAGGTGGAGGGGAGTCAGAGGTGGAGTGGTGAGTATAGTTGTGGAAGTGGGAGGGAAAGGATGGTAGGGGGAAAAAAGGAGGAGGCAACAATTCTTGATAAGAAATGTACTCATTAACTTGCTCATGTAACTGTAACCTCTCTGTACAGTATTTTCACAATAGAACTTATTAAAATAATAAAAAAGAACGGCTTTTGCAGAACTCTGCCAGGTCTCCCAATAAATCATCATTCCTTAGTTGACTGGGACTGATGATATACTGACTCTGGGCTCTTCTCCTTGTGATTCTATCTTCTATTCATCTTTTCTCTCTTTTCCTCTCCTGAAGTAGCACATGACATTCTATGTTTCATCTTTTGATTTCTGTCCTTATAAAATGATAAACATTGGATTCTGCTACACCCCAATGTGCAGTATAAATCCTGGCTGTAGCTCATAAATTTGTAGTGGAGACAGACACACCAGCCAATTACACTAATGCAATGTGATGTTTTTGTTTATTCTTGCCAAATTTTGATGATTCTGTTTATTAAATCTTTTTCAGCTATTTAGTCGATTCTGGAATAGGTCTATTGGATTAGAAAGATATGGACCTTGCAGTTCTGAATGGTACACAGGTAGTCACAGGCCTGTGAGGGTGTTGTTCAATGTGCCTTTACACAGGGAGCTGTGTGCTAACATTCATGGACTAGGAGAGAGTGCACTTCATGTGAGAAGCATCTTGCGGACAGAAGACTCACAGCACAAGAGTGAAAGTAACTCTGGAGAGACCATGTGCAGGTAAATTATTAGAGAACCATGGAGAAACAAGAAAACACAGCTTAGGGCTGGGAATTTGCTTTCCCAGACCCTATTCTGTGATTAATAAATGTGTCAAAGCAATTCTCACACAAGTAAGTGAAATATTTGCATAAAATTTCCAGCCAGAAGAAAACCACAAATAACATCAAACCAAATGTGCACAAAAATGTCCAGACAAATTGCAAGTCAAAAACTTCTTCAGCAGGTTGCAGGGCTCACATCTATAATCCTAGCTACTCAAGGGACTGAGATCTGAGGATCATAGTTCAAAATCAACACAAGCAGGATAGTTGGTAAGACTCTTATCTCCAATAAACTACTCAGAAAAAAAACAGAAGTGGCACTTTGGCTTAAGTGGTAGAGTGCTAATCTTGAACAAAAAGAGCTCGGGAACAGTGCCCAGACCCAGAGCTCAAGCCCCATGCCTTACAAAAAACAGAAAAGAAAAAATCCCCACAACTATTCCATTGAACTTCTCATAGAGGTGAGACACTGGAACAATGAAATACTCCGAGATTTAAACAAAGGCATGCACCTTCCAGGAGAAATGGGGATTGAACACCTACTTACCAAATGTGAGACTTGCCAGATACCATTACGAAGAATTGGGTCAAGACTTGTAAATAAATGGGCAAAAACAGAATGTAAGCAAGCAGGGGAGCACAGGGGAACATGAAGATCCTGAAGCTTGCACTAAGTGAGGAATTTATACTTGTTTGCTTCCTGTCACTCTGGTGTCAGCAAGTGACAGAGGTCAGTGCGTGCTGACAGAGTTGTGACTCCAGGCTTAGATCCTTCTCCAGAAAACTTTTCTTTTTGTCGGTTGTGGGGCTTGAACTCTGGGCCTGAGCACTGTCCTTCAGCTCTTCAGCTCAAGGCACAAAAACAAGTACAAGAGAAGAAAGTTAGGAAGTTAGGAAGTTGGAAAGAGGGAAGGAAAACTCTCGAAAGAAGATCAATCATACAGTACCTTAGAATGCTCATACAAAATATTGCAAAAATAGCAGGATACATCACCAAGAGCCGTAAAAAAGTCCTCTCAGTTAATAATTTATTATTCTGTAATTACACAGATTGTGTTTTCAAATAATCCGCTTTTCAAATATAATGCAGCCACAGAGGGCCATGACTTCATTTGTTTAAGACTAAAACGTCTGATTCATGTATAATGTCCCATTCATAAATGAGTGGAATCAAAGTCTCTAGTGCCCCTGATGATGAGGCCCTCCCTTGCCAACCACTGGGAAAAATAAATACTACAAAATTCAGTAGGAAGCCACCTTGTTTGGCCAGCTTCACTCTTCCTAGCTCTAAATTTCCCAGGATTTTCCATTTCATGAATCTCGTATTTTCTCCCATAAGCCCAGCCAGGATGGTTACAGCTTCTCAATTCTTCTTTGCCCACATCCTTATAAAAACAAGTCGTTTAAGGATACAGGTGGACCCGTTGCAACAATGAGAAGTACAAGTGGTCATGTTGAAAACGAACTTTATAACTTTGGTGGGGGGGAGGATTGGGTGGGGGGCAGAGGGAGACTGGGAAGGGATGTGAAGGGTAAACAAAGGAGGAGACTGCAATGCTTGATAAGAAATGTATTCATTATCTTGCCCATGTAATTGTAACTCCTCTGTACAGTGTGTTCACAATTTTAAAAAAAGATTTTTAGAATACGTTTCCCTGAAGTATCTACATCATAGGAAATCTCTGTGTGTGTGTGTGTGTGTGTGTGTGTGTGTCTGTGGGTGGGTGGGTGAGAGAGAGAGAGAGAGAGAGAGAGAGAGAGAGAGAGAGAGAGAGAGAGAGAGAGAGAGAGAGAGAGAGAGAGAGAGAGAGCACCATTCCAGCATTAAAAATCAGTCATAGATGCTGGGTGCCAAAGGCTCATACCTGTACTCCTAGCTAATCAGGAGGCTGAGATGTGAGGGCCACAGTAAGAAGCCAGCCCAGGCAAGCAAGTCCATGAGGCTCTCCAATAAACTACTCAGAGAAGGCCAGAAGTGGCACTATGGATTAGGTGGTAGAATGCTAGCCTTGAACACAAAGAAACTCAGGGACAGTGCCCAGGCCCTGAGTTCAAACCCCACAACTTGCAAAATATGTCATACAAAAGTCATACAAATTCAGTAGTCATACAAATTCACTGAACACTATGTTGAAAATGAACTATACAATTTGTTGGTGAGATGGGAGAGAAAAACAGAGAAAGTAAGGGAAGGGGAGATATTGTCCAAAAAATGTATTCATTACCTGACTTATACATCTGTAGCTTTTCTGTACATCACCATTATAATGATAATTTTAAAAAGGCATAGACCTAAAGATATAGAAATTATGTCTCAGTTAAATAGAATCAATAACTTCTGGCATCAATGAGAACATATAAAATCCATATTACAGTTTCACAAACTGTTTTTTTAATGGGGGAGAGCCAGACTCCTTGTAGAAATGACTAGGTCTAGGGCTGGGACAAAACACACAAACACACACACACACACACACACACACACACACACGATCTTAGCAAAATAATAGAAAACTCCAGGAAGTCAGTGGGACACAGGACCCAATACACAGACTTGCTACTGACCAATAGACAGAATTTTCTAGTGATAAATAAAAAAGACAGCAATGTCAGGTTATAACCCACAGCATTTCCAATACATAGGTATAAATACAAAGAAATAAGTAATGGAATAGCTAAGTAATGAGGGAGAAAAACCTATCTACATATAGAAGAATCCCTCCTAGCTCTGCACCTTGAGTAGTGGGATTACAGTTATGCCCCACCACGCCGACTCCCTGGGTTCATGATACAATGGATGCTGAAAATAAGTATTGCTGTGACTTTTTTACCCAACACACAAACTCAATCAGATTGTAACAAGAATATTGGATAAATTCTAATTGAGGGCAGTGCTATAAAACCCATGACAAATATGCCTCCGAACTGTCAAAGTTACCAAAAGCAAGGAAAGTCTAGGAGACTGTCAAATCAAGAAAGCACGATGCTGAACATAATGTAGTCACCTAGATGGGTGCTGGAGTGGAAAAGAATCAAGGAAAATGTGAACTATGGAACTTAGTTAATTAATAAAATAGGTTTTCAGCATTCTGGTTCTTCAGCCAAAGACACAGAAGCATTTTCTAACTAAAAACATTTCAAGATACTGTGATATAAATGACCAAGATGGCATGTGTGTGTGTTTTGTACTAATGTCGTTAGGAGAGACAGCCCAAGAGTGCACTGTTAACTTGGAGGGAGATTCAGACACTCACCCTCTCCCAGAAAGCTTCAAAAATCATTTCTCAAGTGATTTGCCTTTGCACTTCTGTGCTTTATTACCTTTTAGTGCAAAGTACCTTTCAAAGTTTGAACATTACATTTCTTAAGAGTTTCTGCACATTGAGATATTTATTTCACCCAAAGTGAGCAAGCTAATTAGTCCCTGTTCCAGCAATGCTATGACTAATGCAGAAACATTAATGCAGCCAACAATGTGCAGGAGACAGCAGGAAAGATTAACTGACAATCTTCAGTTGGAACAACAAACATGTTTGCATATACATCTATGAATATGCATAAATAATGACATGTATGTGAAAACACAGGAATATATAACCGAACCACAATCATGGTGATGCATTCACTCACATGGTATGTATGTGTGCATAATAATAATTTATACACACAAACGCATATAAATACTGACACACAACCATGTATGAACCATGAATGAGCCACACATATACAAATTCATACTCACACACAATGTATACATAGTCCTATGGGTCATGTGTGCATCACTTGTGTCATGTAGGTCTGAAACAGACAAGCCTTGAGGATACTTTGTCAATGTACTAAGCTTGAGTTACTGTATGATTTCACTCACATATGGTAACTAGCATTGAAAAATTCTTAGAAAGTGAAATGGTAACTGTCAAGGGCTGGGGAAAGGGCAGGAGGTATCATTATTTAGTGAATTTTGATTTTCTGTTTAGGGGTAGAGGAGAAGATGGGAAGGGAGGAGAGAGGGAGAAGAAGAAAAAGAAGGGAACAGTAAAGAAAGGGA
Organism: Dipodomys merriami; assembly: GCF_024711535.1. Lineage (NCBI taxonomy): Eukaryota > Metazoa > Chordata > Mammalia > Rodentia > Heteromyidae > Dipodomys > Dipodomys merriami. The sequence continues at coordinate 93,815 of NW_027202400.1, forward strand.
GTGGAAGGAAGAGAAAGAAAAGGTCAGGGCAGCACAGGGCAGGGGAGGGAAGGGAAGCAGAAAGCCAACATCTGGGAAGTCCACTGGCGCGGATCCCTAGCCTTTCTTCATGGAACATACCAAGTTCCAGACTCCAGACTCATGGCCACATTCTTTGGACATTCAATTAAAAACATGGTGAGCTATGCTACAAGCGAATGACTACTAGGAAGACATAGTTCCCTGGAGAATTGGACAAAGCTCTCCCAAGATCCAGGATCCCAGATTATAGCCAATGCTGAGCCTGCAGTAGGCCTGCTTTGTTAGCTCTTCCTTGCTGGCAGCAGCCTTGCTAAAAGGCTCCACTGTTTCTCTGAAGCTCACTTCATACCAGAGATAGGTGTGATCTATAGATTTGGTCTGCAGAAGGGTAATGCTTGGTGTATCCTGTAGAGGTGGGACCTCGATGGACTGTTAACCATCAGTTCACCTGCACACACCTTGCCAATCACAGGTGGCATAAGTACAAAAATATCTACAAGCAAAGGTAATGTTGAAGGGGATAATGCTGTATAACCTGATGAGTATCCCTGCTGGTAATTAATCAGAAATTTATGTTATAATTAAGGCCCAAACTGACTTGAATAAGCAATCATTACATTATTACGTGAAAAATCATTACATTACACACAATGAAAAACCGCTTCCAGATGATTTGCCTAATTGAGAAATGATTTGCTCTGTGTGTCTATTCCCTATGGATGGCCAATCATCATCCAGTGTGGGGGCTGGTTACACTGAACACAATCCAGGAGTGCCAGCTTTGTGTCTCTGGTGCCTCCTTCATTCCACCTGCCTCATTCAGTCCAGCAGAGGCCTGTAGTGTTCACTGGGTTCCTAGGCAGGCAACATGGAGGGAAATGGTTTCCATTTTGCGTAGACCAGGCCTTTCCACTTAGTGAGCAGACAGATGGAAAAAGCCTGCCACTGATTGGGCAGAGAGGAATGGCTATCCCCTAGAGGAAAAAGCATGGTTCTCTTTAGAGATAACAAATAATAAAGAAGGCCAGAAAGAATATGCCTGGGATTAGGAGTAGACAAGTAGGAGCTTTAGGCAGAGTAGCGTGAGTCCCTACAGGTCTGAGCCACTCAATTATAATAGGGGCAGAAGAGCAGAGAGAAGTTGGGGCAGGCCTCTTGCCCGTGGTGGAGCACACACTGGGAGCAGATCCCCCAAAACCCAAGGACAGAAGGACACTAGACAATTTAGGAGGTATCCCTTGCCCTATGGGGTCCCACTGGAACCAACCTCAGCTACCCATGTTCGTCTTAACCTCACCTTTAGCTTGCTCCTTTTGCTCCTTCTGTCTGCTTGGAGGCTCTAGCAGAGCTCTTCAGGGATGTGTCTAACACAACGTGGGCAGCCATTGCTCCTCCCATGACCCTCCCTGCCTGATCCCATCCAGCTTTTCTCCAGTTCCCCCAGGTAACCTATCAGGATCAGGGAGGACAGCAACAAATCCATTTCATTGTTACGTGCATGATGCACCACGTGAACTGAGGCAATAGATTTGTATTTTACCCTAGTTAAGGAAATCAAGTGATTTTCAGCTTTTCAATTCCAGACAACTTGAGTGGGTATGTGAGGTTAGGAGATTGTGGGAGAAGTCAGCCTGTAAATACCCAGAATCCACCAAAGCCAACACCAGGAAATTTTGTACACAAACTTGCAAGAACCTGTGCTAATGTCCACTAAAAATGGCAAAGGAGGGCTTGACCTTTACACAGCATGGTTTCCTGGCAGACAGTTGGCACTGTGCTTCCCAAAGTTCTACATATATATGTATAAAGCGTATATAAAGTATATAAATAAATCTGTATAAAATGTGTATATATTATATATATATGTAAAATATAGAGTAGATCTGAAACATTTTAATACATATATTTTATAATATATAACTAGTATAATAAAATATATGTTATATAATATATAAACATATTTTCTACTATTTATTTTTCTAAATTTTTTATTGTAAAAATGTACAGAAGGGTTACAGTTACATGAGTAGGGTACAGAAGGGTTACAGTTACATGAGTAGGGTAATGAGCACTTTTCATAGTAAGCATTGTTACCTCCTCCTTTATTTTCCCCCTACTATTACTTCCCTCCCCGCCTTCCCAACTCATCCAGCCCCCCCACCCTGACCTTGTAATGTTCATTTTCAGTATAGTGTCCTATACATCTCATTGTCACAATGGGTCAGCCTGCATCCCCATTTTAAGCGGTTCTGTAATATCCCTTCCCCTCCCCAAATTACAAAAATGTTTATACAAGGTGCAGAACACCAGCATAAAATCCAGTGGAAACAGAGGTTATACCATCGGGAAAGGACGTACAATAGAAACTAAAGAATCACATAGTGCATTGTAAGTACATTAATAACACTTGCAAGAAAGGAAAACAAACCTCTTGACCCCATCTTAGGGTTCATTTTGCTTAACATTATCTCATGTGGTCTTATGTATATAGCCTTCGATTTTCTCTGCTTGTCCTAGATATGTACTAGTCACTGCAAATAAGGGAAACCTTGGGATGTATATTTCTTTGGGCCTAGCTTACTTCAGTTAATACAATTTTTTTCAAGTCTTTCCATTTCCTAATGAAAGAGGCAATGTTATTCTTTCTGACGGAGACATAGAATAACATTTTATATAATTATATCTATCTATATGTATGTATGTATCTATCTATATATATCTATGTAAATATCTATGTATCTATGTATCTATCTATCTAGATAGATAGATAGATAGATAGATAGATAGAGATAGATAGATCTATATCTATAGATAGATAGATATATAGATAGAGATATATCACATTTTTATTGTGAAAATGCCATACAGAGGTGTTACAATTACTTGGACAAGATAATGAGTACATTTCTTATCAAGCATTGTTGCCTCCTCCTTTGTTTACCCTTCCCATCCCTTCCCATACCCCACCAACCCCCATACCAGATCCTGCCCCCACCCCTGACCGAAATTTTAAAATTCGTTTTTCGACATAATGACTTGTACATCTCATTGTTGCAATGGGTCTACCTGTATCCCTAGTTAAACGATTTATTTTTCCCCTTACCCTCTACAAATTAAACCAACATCAAATACAGTGAAAGCAGGGTTTATAGCGTGAGGGAGGTACATACAAAGCAACAAAGAAATCATCTTATAAATATGTTAGAAACAATCACATTTTAAAAAACATTTGAATACTTATTTTGGGGTTCATTTCCCTAATATCAACTTGTCTGACCTTTTCTTATTGACACAGACATATACTAGATATTGCAAATAAGGGAAACAATGGGACCTATGTTTCTTTGGGCCTGGCTTACTTCACTTAATATAATTTTTCCCAAGTCTTTCTATTTCCTAACAAATGGGGCAATATCATTCTTTTTTTCTTGATCAATTCATCTACTGAAGGGCATCTGTGTTGGTTCCATATCTATGGTGATTAATGCTGCAATAAACATGGCTGTGCTGGTAGCTTTGGTATGACCTTGTCTTTGATCGTTTGGGTTAATGCCCAAAAGTGGGATTACTGGGTCATAAGGGAGCTGTATGTGGAATCTTTTGAGGAACCTCCATACTACTTTCCAGAGTGGTTGAACAAGTTTACACTCCCACCATCAATGCAGTAGGGTTCCCTGTTATTACAAGACTTCTTGATTATAGTCATTCTAGCTGGGGTGGATGGAATCTTAGCGTTGTCTTGATTGGCATTTCTTGAATGGCTAGAGAGGTTGAGTATTTCTTGATGTCTATTGGCCATTCGTATTTCCTCTTCAGAGAAGTCTCTCTTTATGTCTGTAGCCCATTTGTTAATCAGACAGTTGTTTCTTTGAGGATTTGTTGTTGGGGGATTTAGTTTTTTGAGTTCTATGTATATTTCAGATATGAGATCCTTGTCCTTTGTATGGCTAGTGAAAATATTCTCCCAGTCCTTGGGCTTTCTGTTGATCTTGCTAGTTATGTCCTTTGCCTTGCAGAAGCTCTGCAGTTTCATGCTATCCCATTTGTCCAAACTTTTTTTGATTTGTTGTGCTTCTGGATCTCTATTAGGGTTCCTGTGCCAAGGAACCCTAAAGTTTCTCCTATTCCTTTCAGTAATGTTTTCAGGGAGTCTGCTTTTATTTTGAGATATTAGATCCATTTTGGAGTTGATTCTGGTGCGGGTGATATATATGGATCTAGTTTTAGTTTTCTACAAGTGTTTAACCAATTTTGCAAACACCATTTACTGAGAAGGTTATCTTTTTTCCAATATAGTTCTTTAGCTCAATTACTGAAAATTAGGTGGCTATAGGTCGGTGGGATCATTTCTGGGTCTTCAGTCCTATTCCATTGGTCCTCAGGTCGGTTCTTGTGCCAGTACAAGCTGTTTGGATTTCTATGGTAGAGTAGAATTTGAGTAGAGTAGAGTTTGAGTAGAGGAGAGTTTTCTATGGTAGTTGAGTTTGAATTTTGGTATTGATCTTCCTCCAGCACTGCTCTTTCTACTCAGGATTTTTTTTTTGCTATTCGGGGTCTTTTATTCTTTTTTTATATTTTTATTTTTTTATTGTGAAAATACTGTACAGAGGGATTACCATTACATGGGCAAGATAGTGAGTACATTTCTTATCAAGCGTTGTAGCCTCCTCCTTTTTTTACCCTTCCTATCCCTTCCCAGCCTCCCCCGCCCCCCCCACCCAAACCTCCCCCACCACCAAAGTTGTAAAGTTCGTTTTCGACATGAGAATGTGTACTTCTCATTGTTGCAACGGGTCCACCTGTATCCTTATTTAAATGACTTGTTTTTCCCCTTCCCCTCCACAAATTATACTGACATCGGGGTCTTTTATTGTTCCATATGAATTTTTGGATTGCCTGTTCTATTTCATTGGAGAATGAGGTTGGAATATTCATAGGTATCTCATTTAATTTATACTTAGCCTTTGACAGTATTGTCATTTTCACGATGTTAATCCTCCCAATCCAGGAGCATGGGAGGTTTTTCCCTTTGCTTAGTTCTGCTTTAATTTCCTTTCTCAGGTTTTAAAGATTTTGTCATAGAGTTCCTGTGAAGGTGACTCTTTTGTTAAGTTCACTCCTAGTATTTTATTTTTTGTGGAACTATTACAAAAGGGGGTGCTTTCCTAATTTCAGCCGTGCTCTTCTCTTACTGCTGTAGCTAGGCATTCTAATACTAGTTTAAAGAGGAGTGGGGAGAGTGGACACCCTTGTCTCATTCCTGAATTTAGAGGAAATGGCTTTAACTTTTCACCATTAAGTATAATGCTGGCTGCAGGTTTGTCATATATAGCCTTTATTATATTGATGAATGTTCCATGGATTCCTAGTTTTCGAAAGCCTTCATCATAAAGGGGTGTTGGATCTTGTCAAATGTTTCTTTTTTTGCATCTATTGAGATAACTATGTTGTTCTCATCCTTGCTCTTGTTAATGTGATGAATTATATTGTTTTGCATATATTGAACCAGCTTTGCATCCCTGAAATGAATCCTGTTTGATAATGGTGTATGATTCTTTTCATGACTTGTTGAAGTCGATTGGCCAACATTTTGTTGAGAAGTTTTCTGTCAATAATCATCAAAAAATAGGTCTATAATTCTCTTTTTTGATGAGTCCCTGCCTGGTTTGGGGATGAGGGTTATGCTGGTTTCATAAAAAGAGTGTGATAGTGAATTTTTGCTCTGCATTTCATTAAAGAGATGGAGAAGTATTGGTGTGAGTTTTGCTTTGAAGGCCTTGTAGAATTGAGCTGTAAATCCATCCAGTCCTGGACTTTTCTTGGGTGGGAGGTCTCTTATTGCTGCTCTATTTCGATGCTTCATATGGGTCTGTGGTTTTAAATCATCTTGGTTAAGTTTGGGCATGTCAATATTTGCTAGAAACTAGTCCGTATCTTTTAGATTCTCAAACTTATTAGTATAAAGGTTTGAGAAGTATCCCCTTATATATTATGAATCTTGGCTGTTTCTGTAGTTATATTTCCATTGTACTCTCTTGAGTTTGTTTATGTGGGTGTGTTCTCTTTTTTCCATTCCATAGGATTTGTTAAGGGTCTGTCAATTTTATTTTTTTGAAGAGCCATCTCTTTGTTTTGTTAATTCTTTCTATAGTTTTTTTTTGGACTCTAATTCATTTAATTCGGATTTAATTTTATTTGCTTCCATCTACTGGATTGGGGTTTGGCTTGTTGTTCTTTTTTTCAAAAAGCTTTAGTTGCCTCATTAAATTGTTGGTTTCAGATCTTTCCAATTTGATAATGTGCAAACTCAGAGCTATAAACTTGCCTGTGAGTACTGCCTTTGCTGTGTCCTAGAGGAGCTGGTAATTTGTGTGAACATTTTTGTTGAATATCATGAACATTTGATTTTCCTTTCTAATATCTTCCATGACCCACTGGTGGTTCAAAATTGTGTTGTTCAGCCTCTATGTGTTACAGTATTTACTTTGGTGGCTTTTGGTATTGAATTCTAATTTTTTTCCCTTCTGGTCTGAGAGAATGCAGGGTATAATTTCAATGTTTCTGAATTTAGACAGATTTTCTTTGTGGCCTAGAATATGGTCTAATTTGGAGAATGTTCCATGTGCTACTGAGAAAAAGGTGTAATCTGATGGGGCTGGGTCAAATATTTGGTAGATGTGGGTTAAGACTAGTTGATCTATGCAAATTTTAAGATCCGAAGTTTCTCTGGTGACTTTTTGCTGGGTGGATCTATTTAGTGGGGATAGTAGTGTATTAAAGTCCCCCACAATTAATGTCTTTGGATCTATGTGAGATTTGAGAGAAAGTAGCACTTCTTCTGGTGCTCCATTATTTGGTGAGTAGATGTTTTAAATCATAATATCCACCTGAAGGAGAGTTCCCTTAATTAGAATGCAGTGACCTTCTTTGTCAGTTCTCATTGATTTTAATTTAAAGTCTATTTTATCTGACATTAGTATAGTAACTCCCATCTCTTTATGGCGGCCATTTGCTTGATATATTTTATTCCAGCCTTTCACTTTCAGAATGTTCATTTTTGTGGGTAAGTTGTGTCTTTTGAAGAAAGCAGATAGAAGGATATTGCTTTTTGATCCAACTGGACAATCTATGATGCTTAACTGGAGAGTTAAAACCATTAAAATTGTGAGTTAGAACTGAGAGGTGTTTGTCTGTCCCTGCCTTCTTATACATTTTTTGGGGGAGAAGCTGTGCCTTGGCTGTTCTTGTTGTGATTACGTACGTGTTTTGTACTATTTATAATATGTGTATATCATACATAATGTATGTAATACATACTATATCTATAAATATATAAGATATATATATATATATATATATATATATATATGAGGAATTTTGCTGAGTGGCTTCATTCAAATGGAAAAACCGTTAGTGCATTTCATGTGTGCAGCAGCTTGATGAGAGCTGATTTCATTTTACAAATCATTGAGAAGCCAAGGAACCTCCTCTATGCACACAGAATAATAAACAGTAGGGCCAGTTTTCAAGCCCAGAGGCTGGATCCTCAACTACTATACCACCTTGTCAACCAATGCCAATCTAAACAAAGGAGTGGAAAGAAGGGTGCAGCTGTAAGGGATGCAGCTGGTGCTTAATGCAGGTATAAATCAAGGTGTAGACTAAATATGATGCCCTTTTCCACTGTGTTTCTCCTCCTACCAACTCCTACTTTTCAGGAATTAGGTAGTGATTCTTGCATTCAAACCTGCTCTGGAACTGGAGCAAGTGTCAGGCTTGACCACATGCCCAGGAAAAGAATAAAGACTGGACTTTTTTCCCACGCCGCCATCCCCACCCCCTTGCCCTCTGGCTATTACCTTTCATACAGGTAATTTCTGTATGAAAGGTAATTCCTGTATGGATAATTCTCAGCAGCAACGCTAGAGGGTAGTCAAGTTCCTTCTGGCAAACCACCAATGGGCATGTATAGCTTTGAAGCCTCTGACTGGCAAAGAGGTTATGTTTTAGCTTCATGACAAAAATCAGCATGTTAACATTTTGAAGTGTTTGACATTGAGGAAGCACTTACTCCTGCTTAACCCGACGCTTCCCAAAATTATTTGAACACAACACACTCATTTTGTGATTCTTCCTGAATTGGACAGGATTATTCAGGACAGCCTAAGTGGAATGCCCTGAGGAACCCATACTTCCTGCTTCCTGGTGGCCATCCAATGGAATTCCTGGAATTCTGAAGCAGAGAAGCCTCCATTGTGTAATGGACAAACCCTACAGACCCAGCCCACCTCAAGAAAGCAGGTGATCTCCTTTGGTTGACCCTATATCTAGTAACTGGCTCCAAGATGGGCCTCCCCTCCTTCCACCCCACTCTTCCTTTCTTTTTTTATATTTTAAAAGTGCCAAAATACACAGATTATCAATTCAGAACCCATCCATATCCTCCCATATCTAAAGAAGTTAAAATGCTCCATATTATATAAATGCTTCACAAGTAGTATTTTTATTGTTTAGGAAACCCTGAGAAAAAGAAATGCATGTACAGTTTCCTGACAGATCAAATCACTCTCTTAAATCATTGTGATCAAAAGTGAGTTGAATTCATGGATATAGAACGTGTACATGAAGGAGCTAAATGTTTTATCAGAATATTAAAGTCAGATTTATTTTCTATGTATTTGAAACTTATAATGGGACTGTAAGCTGAGTACATCTGACAAATTATACACACCAGGAAAATAAACAGTCTCACAAGAACTACATGACACTGCAAGAGCTGACACCTGAGATTTGCAGAATCAAAGTCTGCAACTTAAATGGCAAGAAATCTTAAAGTTAATTAATTTTCAAAGGTGAGTCTTAAGGTGAGTTTTAGAAGAGAGATTGGAAATGCTTAGCTATGTCCGAGTTCAATATTGAAAGAAGCAAATTCAAAGAGGCACCACCTCTTTCTCATGAGTCATTCAAAAGAAAAGACATATTCAGTTTACAAAATGCAAAAAAAAATCTATTAAAATGGTATAGAATTGTTTGTAATGTCCAGCACACTTGACAATATAAAGAAAATTATTTTAATTCTATAAAGACAGGAGTTCTTATATTAAGCCTAGTGATAAACTCCTGAACTATTAAAGGACTATGATAACTAAATCCAGAGACATTTAAAATGGGCATAATCATATTGCTATTGCTTTCATCAAGAGGAAAGTAAGTCATCTTGAAAACATACATGTGAATTTCTGAAAATTATTTTCCTTTCACATTTTTACACACTGCCAAATTTCCATAATGTGTGTGTGTGTGTGTGTGTGTGTGTGTGTGTGTGTGTGTGTGTGTGTGTGTGTGTGTGTGTGTGTGTGTGTGTACAGAGACTCGAATGCAAAAACACAAGGCCTAAGGTTATCTATTGACTTTTTCCCTCAAGATTTGCACTCTACCCACTTGAACCACATCTCCACTTCTGGCTTTTTGCTGGTTAACTGTAGAAAAGATTATCAGATTTTCCTTTCCAGGCTGACTGAATCTAAATCCTCTGATCATAGCCTCCTTCATAGTTAAGATTAAAGACATGAGCCACTCGTGCCTTGCCATAATCTTTTTATACACAGACACTGAGACATTCGAAATTGTTGAGTAAGAAACTTTACCACAAGGCACTACTTTTCTTGTAACTTTTAAAACTGCAAATGTATCTTGCTGGATTGATTTTTGTTTGAACCTGATATTTTTTACACATTTCACATTGCTTTTGTCAGGGTGAAATAGGAAATAGGCTTGATTAGATACATAAAAAAGTCTTAAAAATCTTATGATCTTTCCTGCCCACCCTGGCTTTGAACCATGATCCTCAGTTCTCAGCCTCCTGAGTAGCTAAGATTACAGGCATGAGCCACTAGCACCCAGCTGAAAATTACTGCTTTAAAAAATGGCAAAACTATTCTTGACAAATATCATGAACAAATGTGGCCCCATTGGGAAGAAGCCCCTTTGCCTCCAACCATTGTCCCATTCGTTGTAAGTGGATCCAACTACAGTATTGAAACCCACCTATGTAGACTAGACTGAAGTGCACAATAATTGCTGTTACTCTAATCAACCATTTTGGGATGCCACAGGCACTCTGCTCTGCCCAGTGCCTTTCTGTTCCCTTCACTCTATATCCTGGGTTTAGGCCCCAGGTCCAATCTTCTCAAAAAGTCATGGACTCTTGTTAAATAAGTCATTACAAGGGATTTCATGCTTTGCTGGCTTTATACTTCATGCCTGGAAAATACACCAATGGTGTATTTGTGGGTGGTCACCTGAATCAAAATTGGAGTACTGTTTCTGTGACAGGTAATAGCAAAATCAACAGTTACCAGAACTTTTCTGCACCCCTCTTCCGGTACCTGATGGAGAACCAAGGCTTCCTCTAACCATCTGGTACTCTTTGGTCTTCAAGATGCTTAAGCAGCCCTCCAGTGCTCCTCCTCTGCTTTCCCAATAGATGTAACCACCATTCTCAGGACTGGAAATGTCTAATGATGAGTATGCCACCAGCTACCCCAAGTGGTATATCCCAAAGCTAAAGGTTTTAAGTCTTGATGTAACTTATTTTCATGTATGGAAACAGAACAATGAAAATTGCTGAATTTTTTGTAAGACAAGGGAATTGAATCTCATGGAATGAGAGTTATATGAGAGAGAGAGAGAGAGAGAGAGAGAGAGAGAGAGAGAGAGAGAGAGAGAGAGAGAGAGAGAGAGAGAGAGAGAGAGAGAGAGAGAGAGAGAGAGAGCTCGGCTAGATGAGGAAGCAAAGGCAAGAAAGGGCAAGGCTCTGATTTCAAAAACTGGTATTTGTGGGGGTGCAAAGAGCTATTTTTGGAGCTGCAAGAATTGTATGCATTGGGTATCATCTCAAATCCAATTCATAATTTAAAAGTTATATTTTATCCAGTATTATGAGCTGTTTTACCTTGTGGGATCAACTTGCAACAAGAAAGTGTGATCTATCATCTTCTATTTATTTGACTGTCTGCCTGGATGTCATCTACATATTTTGCAACCACTTAAACTAAGAACATGAACTCATGTTCTTTAGGATTTGTTTGCTTGCTCACAGCTGACACTCTTCCAACTGAATCAGGCCTCCATTCTGTACTTTGATTAGTTAACTACAGATGGAGTTTTGTGGACTTGTTTTTAGGAGTTTCTTCAAACCATGATTCTCCAGTTCTCATCCTTCTGAGGTAAGATTATAGGAATGGGACAATGGTGGAAAGCAAAGGGGCTTCTTTCTGATGAGGCCACAGTTGTTTACTTGTCAATAATATTTGCTATGTTTAAAAACCCCAGTAATTTCCAGCTGGATGCCAGTGGCTCATGTCTGTAATCCTAGCTACTCAGAAGGCTGAGAACTGAGGATCACGGTTCAAAGCCAGTCTGTGCAGGAAAGTCCGTGTGACTCTTATCTCCATTAAACCACCAGAAAACAGGTGCTGTGGCTCAAGGGACAGAATGCTAATTTTGAGCTGAAGAACTGAGGGACAATGTCAACCCAGAGTTCAAGCCCTATGACAAACAAACATTAATTTTCAAATGCAAGATTATAGTAATGGAGAACTAGTTTTGAAAAGAAAATTCAGGACAGCACCTTGGACCTCAGTTCAAACCTCAGGACATACAAACAGGGACACACAGGCATAACTTCAAAGTCATAAACACTATGCAACCCATCTCAGGACACAAGGCTCTTTTACATAGCTGCTGACTGTTCCTCTCATATACAAGCATCCAAAGAAATTATTTTCTTTTATTATACAGTCTTGGCGGTTTCTTTGAATAATCAATTCAAGGTTGGAAACCATACAACATAGAAGATAAAATAAACAGATGGATACACACCTATAATACTTTCATTCAGGTGTTGGTAGGAAGCTTGGAGGTATGACTCAACTGTGGCTGGCACAGCAAGACCTATGGCAGAACAACACTGAAACATCAAAAATGAATGAATGAATGAATGAATACATTTATTGTCATAGTCTGAAACCTTATGGCCCTCACAATTGTCCTGATCATGATAAGCATCAAAGAAAGTGTTTTTCTTATGGCACACAATGAAACAAGTATACTGATAGCAAGGAGCCTAGCATGGCTGACCTGAGGCTGAGCAATCTGAAATAAGCCAGTACTCTTACCCCTGCAGGAACATTCTGGTGACAAACCAAACCAGTCATTGTTCAAAGTAGCTTGGCCTATAGCTTCTGTAAGCACACTTACCTTGCTGGGCCATTTCCTTCACAGTCTGCAATTGCTGAGAAACTGTCACAAATCTCTAATTTTCTTAGGTTGTTCACTTCCCTGAACATGCCCTTTGCAGAATTACTTCTTCCTAGAAATTTATTCCATACCACTATCTCTCTCCCCATCTAAACTTGCTTACAAATACCATGTACAAGTCTACATTGGGTGATTAGACTTTAGAGGGGGATGCCTCTGTGTAAGAATATTTTACCTTCAATAGCTATATATACAACTACACATCCACATGTGTCTTTCCTCATGGCTATTTCTACTTCCTGTGCAAACCACATGTTTGGGACCAGCCTAGGCAGAAATGTTTGCAGGACCTCAGCTGAGAAATGAGCACATTTGGAGGAATTACTCAAGTGGAGGAACACTAGGAGCACAAGGCCCTGAGTTCTGTCTCCAATATCACACACACAAAAAGGCAGAGGTTTGTTTGGTTTTTTTTTTTTTAGAAAATCGAGGAAATACAGGCTTAAATGACAATATTAAAGAACTGCTATTAACTTAATAGAAAAGATGAAGAATAGTAAAGTTATAAAGAAACGTCCTTATTTCTTGGAGACTTATACTGAAGTGTTAGGAGTGAATTCTTTAATTAAATTTAATTAAATTCTTTAATAGCAACAGTAAAGTGGATAAGAAATAAAACAATAAAATTTGCACAATTTTTAAATGTGCCTGCTGATAGGTAAATATTCCTTATATAATTTTTCTCTACTTCTGCTAGGCTAAATTTTTTTTTTATAATATGTATGTAAACATCTCTAAACATCCAGGAAAGCCAGAGAACACACCAAGAATATTCTTGGTGCAGAGGCACAACACCAAGAATGAGTCTCCACATCTGCAGAACTGGTGTCAAGAAGCTACCGATTGCACAGTGCCAGGGGCAGACACCTCAGCTGGAGCTGCCACCCACATCTGCCATGGTAGCCATCATTAGGAACACTGCCCACTGTCACTGCTGATATCTTTGCCAGGCAAGAGTCTAAATGATCCCTTCCTGAAAAGCCTTTACCTGACATTTCAATTGTGTAGAAAATGAAACAGGCACAGATTTGTTGATGTTAAAATTAAAGTGTATCTTTATCATCAAACACTTTCCAGAGAGCAAAATGCAAAACCATGAGTTAAAAGAATGACCATAAAACATACTTAACTGGTATTGGTATAAGCAATGAAAACATAGATCTAGAAATATAAAACAAAGAATTTAAAAATCTATGTTTGAGAGTAGATTCCTTATATAAGTGCTGAGCTTCTTTGAGAGTGTTATACAACTTGATATATAGCATTATTGGTCAAGAATTAAATTTCACTATTTGAAACAGAACATAAGGACTAACACATGGATACTATTTTATAGCTTATCAAATACTTCTTAAGGTATTAATATTGATCCTTTAATCTCTTTACACAAGTTTAAACAAGAGGTGTGAAGCTTCAACAGTTTTTTGTAAAAGATATAAGAAGATAGCTAAGTGACTAGATATGTTAATCATTAACATTAATAAAATGGCTTTTATCTTAAATAGATACTGCTTTAAAATGTTGATCTTCTCTAAGAATAGGGGACTTGAAAAGCCAAAAAGAATGGCAAATGTAAGACATATATGTACAACAAACACAGACAATTTAGAGACATTGAGCCCTCTGTGGTCTAGTTCTTGCTACTAATAGCCAGGACACAGCCTGCTATAGAACCCACACTCCAAAATGTTACCCCAGTAGTTAAACACTGAGCTGAAGAACAAAATGGCTTCTGACATGGAGCCTCATCATTTTGACCTAGTAAACTCAGACTTCATTCAGAGAAGCTTCCTAGCAATAAGCCACTAAGGACAAGAGAGTCTTGAGCTGAACTAAATAGAAAAGAATGGAGATCAAGGGGAAAAGGGAACAAGAGTGAGATATACCTAAAATGATCATGTGTTCCTGTTCTCTGAGTCCAACCAACTTGTGCCATTGTCCCAGAATAATTATTAATAGGGTCCAATTTTCAGTATTTAAGTAATTCTGATTGGGACAATGAATACCGTGGAGAAAGCCTAGAAACAATGAGAGTCTGAAGATGTGTGCATGTGTGTGTGTGTGTGTGTGTGTGTGTGTGCGCACGTGTGTGCGTGCGTGCTTGTGTGAGTGTGTGTGTGTGAGAGAGTGTGTGTATGTAAAGGCTAACCTTAGCCAAACAGGGCCCAGAAGCCACAGGGAAGAAATTTACTTCATCCCGTGTGTATAAGGGCTCATTGACAATTCATAAGCTCAATAATCACAGGAGTAGGAAATAGTATTTTATAGCTTGTCTTTAAGCAATAAGACAGAAAATGTGAGTAGAACAGGAAAGAATTCAGGTGTCAAAAGGTGTTCTGTCACAGGACTACTAAAGGCAACAGTATCAGATGTAGAGTGAAGGATTGACTCCCACCCTATTGTCCCAGGTCCATACAGATGCCAGACAAATTCCCAGGTATGTTTGTTTGATGTGCCTGAACCCAGCTGTGAACATCCCATGTGAGCTCATTTGAAAGGCACAATTCACTAGACTAGGCCCTTTCATTCATCTCTGCCTCCTTGCTCAGATGAATAGCCAAGCTCCTAAACACAACCTCCAAACTGTAGGAAGGTCTGTGCCCCTCGGTGTTCCTCAATAAAAAGTCCTCACCTATTGACAATTGAGTCAAGCCTATCCCCTTTCAGTCCTCCTCCCTTTTCCCAATATTGAAGGTCTTAATAAGAGCCCGTAGAGGGTCCAATGAGAAGGAAGTTGTACAAACAAATGACTGGGAGTCACCTCTTTGTAAACCAAGTCTGCTGTACTCCTGATTAACTCTACTACTGAGTACTTACATGCTAAGACTTGACATTGAGAGAAGAAAGACAAAAAGCCAACATAACAAAACACTCAGAAAGTGCTCAGAATTGTATGAACATGATCCTGCCCTTAGGAAACTTACAAAATTCACTCCAAAGATTCCCTCAGTAGGTTTATAAGGCACATCTCTAATAACAAGAGGTCTCTGAAAATAGTTGTTCCTTCATAATTACGGGACTGTATCCATTTTGAAGGCTATGGATTATTTTGCTTTTGAGACCTCAATTTATATGCAACATTGATCAGTGACTGACAACAATTTGAACAGAGAAGAATGAGATCTTTAGGAAAAATGAATGTAATACTTTCAGCTTATCACCAGAAGTATGTTGTTAGATCACAGAAAGTGATTTATCGAAGACCACTCTAAAGTCCCAGTAAAATCAAAGGAAATGCATAACAGAATTACCTATTTTGTAATTTCTAATAAAGGAGAGAATTCAAAATTTTAGAAATCCTAGAAACAGGAGACCTGGATGAAATAATTAAGAGTCTGTGGGAAGCTGAAATGCTGAAGATTCTGGACTTCTAAAACCTGCCAGGAAATATGCATACCCAGATTGTCATAGATAAACATTTATTCAAAAAGAATATGGATGGTTTCTCTAAGATATAGCTCTTATTCCTTCAGTAGACATTAATATCCTTTGTTGAAAAGCAGAAACTTTTAACTCCACCCAAGGAAAAGCTAAGCAAAAAAAAAAATCAGACCAATATTAAACACCTATAGACAGGTGAAAATGAAATACTACCCGTTTGTTCATTCCCCCTTAAAAATGTCTGCTGACACCTGGACACTGATGGTTCATGCATATAATCCTAGTTACTCAGGTGGCTGAAACGTGAGGATCATGGTTCAAAGCTAGCATTGACAAAAAAAGTCCATGAGAATCTTATCTTCAATTAACCACCAATAATCCAGAAGTGGGGGTATGGCTCAAGTTGTAGAGTACTAGCCTAGAACAAAAAAGTTCAGGGACAGTACTCAGGTCCTAAGTTCTACCCCAAGGTTGCCACACACAAAAAAGTCTGCTGACATCTTACATGAACCTAACCAGAGAACAAAATGAATAACATCTCTGTTCATTAAGAAATAGGCACGGTGGGGGAAAATGCCCCCAGAAACAGACAATGACCACAAACAATGAAGAAGTTTTTCAAAGCCAAGGATGGGATGGTGCACGTCTGTCCCCCCAAATCCCAGCTACTCAGAAGGTGGAGATCAAGATGATCAAAGTTGGAGGCCATCTTGCACAAAAAATTGAAACATCATCTCAATAAACTGGGTATGATTGTGCATGTATCCCATCTCAAATCCCAGGAAGCTGTGGACAGGAGGATGTTGGTTCTGCCTAGTCAAGACAAAAAACAGGAGGTCCTATATAAAATATAACTGAAGCTAAAAAGGAGTAGAGATGTGTCTCCAGTGGCTGTGTGAGCATGTGCCCGGCAAACTAGTCTTGAGTTCAAACCTAAACAAGATAAACAAGCAAACAAATATGCAGATGGGAAACACATAAAATATTAAATGATTACCTGCTGTAGCATTTGGGAGAAAAACTATCTTCACACTCAGAAGACAAACGTGAAGTAAACACAGATTACAAGGCAAGAGTTTCTATAAGGTCAAAAACAAGAAAGAAAGGAAGGAAGGAAGAAGATAGCGAGAGAGAGAAAGAGAGAGAAGAAGGAAGCAATGAAAGAAAGAGAGGTAGGGAGGGAAGGGGAAAGAGGGAGGGAGGGAGGAAGGAAGGTAGACAAGACTGGGAGCTGGTCACCTCAGCTGCGGAATAAAAAGGTTGACTCTACCATAGCATGGGGTGTGTTTCTGAATGGTTGCTTGCAGTCCTAGGGATTGAACTCAGAGCTCTATAATTGCTGGACGGCCACTCTAACACTTGACTCGTGCCTCCCTATAATCTTAATATGCTTCCCAATTAATGGGATGACAGGCACAATACAAAATTATGAGGTGATCACTGCACACAGCTAAATGTTCTGCCAGCTTCATCATGGGGTGGCCACAAAGTCTATAACACATGGGCCTTTAGGGAACATTTCAGACTCAAACTTCAAAGATATACCACTTGGTATCACAATAGCTGAATATCACCAACATTAAACAAATTAATCATTACTTCTTTACTATCAGAGAAGTAAAAGGACACAGGGAAAATCCTGTTCCTTTTTATGACACTGGGTATATGCCAGTTATTGGCAAACTAGCTGAGCCTCACATTTCCTGCTCAAATCCTTCAAGGGAGAGGTGAGGTGAGCCACAGACTCTCATGCCTTTAACTTGTCAAGATGAACAGGTGGTACCTGGGTCTTGGACTCCCACTAAGAATGGAGTCCTGGGCAGACTTCAAGAACACACTCATCTCCCCCTTCTGGAGTGGCTGGATGTGAGAACCTGGACACTGAGCAAGTATTCTTTTGTAGCAGGAACAAGTTGGAACTTTTTGACACTCATTATGAGAGGCAAAGAGAAAAAAAACTCTAGGTTTTCTTTTTTTTTTTTTTTTTTTGGTCGGTCGTGGGGCTTGAACTCTGGGCCTGGGCGCTGTCCCTCAGCTTTTCAGCTCAAGGCGAGCACTCTACCACTTGAGCTACAGCGCCACTTCCGGTTTTCTGGTGGTTTTATTGGAGATAGGAGTCTCGTGGTCTCTCCTGCCCGGGCTAGCTTTGAACCGCAATCCTCAGATCTCAGCCTCCTGAGTAGCTAGGATTACAGGCGTGAGCCACCAGCACCCGGCTCTAGGTTTTCTTAAAATCAGGAGAAGACACAGTTTTTTCTGGTCCCTTGTTGTGTACTTTTACTTCCCCACACTGACAAGAAGGTCCACAGAGCCAAGCATTTCCCATGCTATTTCCCAAATACTGCATGTTCTGATGAAACTGTTTCTATAAACATCACTGGAGCCATCTGCAAGCAGTGAAAAGCATCTTCAATGACCCACAAAGTGACAAGTGACAGAGCTGGAGACATAGCACAACTCAGTCCTGACTGTCCTAAAAACTTAGGGCAAGCCATAAAGGGGCCTATCCAATACCATTCCACCAAGGACTCAGAGAAACCTGGTATTTCCTAAGTGACAGAGCCATTCCATCTCCTGTCCTGGGACTACTTAGAAACCCTACTCTAAGGGCCACAGAGCTGTAACTCCTGTGATAACCTCACCCCCACAAGTTTTGTGCTCTTAATAAGGCTAAGAATATTTCTTATTGGGAAGGTGATGACAACAGATCAGCTAAGACTCTGGGAGAGTTGTCAAGTCAATGGGAAACCTGGTGAACCAGAGAGAGACCGTGGCTGTGATGAAAATAAAAAGAAAATACACTTTTAATGCCCTTCTTTTAAAGGTGTTAGTAGGTATATGCTAAAGGTAAGATAGACACACATGCTTAGAGACATTTAAAACATTGTACATTAAGGTGTTGGTAGTGTTCCATCCTTTCTGCTGAGATATGGAATTAGTTTTTCATCATGCTTTATCTCTATTACACACATTTTCTACAATGCACAAATTGTATTTATTCTGAGGAATGTACTACTGTTTTACTTATATGAATACAAAAAAGACTCATATCTATGCAAACACTCTCAAGAGTTTGTGCCCTATTTGTAAAGTCTTTGTAGCAGTTTTGATTAAACCCATCACACCCACAGCTAGCTCTGTTTTAGAGCCCCATGGGAACCATGATCCTTCAGAACTAGAGAAGACAATGAGCCATTGTTCCTCCTTTCAGGCCAATACTGTGGCTCCAAAACTGCTATTTATCCCTTTATGAGTAAGCAAAGAAAACAGGCTTCATAAATAATTTGATGTTTCAGCACTTTCTTCCAAGACAAGCATGCAGGCTTCACACAAAAGACAGATTTAGTAACTAACTCAAAGAGCTCGGCTAACTGAACAAGGAGCTTTTGATGCTGGAACTCAAATTGCACTAGTGTAATAGGATCTGATTGGGGCTAACAGGAACCATTTAGTATTAGACAGGCAATTTGGCACCAAGGAACCAAATAGAATAGTGCACAGCTTGCCAGGGCCTCAGACTCTTCCCAGAGACCACCAAAGAAGATCTCATCCCCCAATATTCAGAACCAATATTACCTTCCTGTGAAGACCTAAATATTTTTCATCTATTTTTGGTATGAACTCAAGCTAACCAATCCTTCTTCCATGTGCCCTCTTAACTCACTTATGAATCACCTACAGTAATTGAGCACTATGTCTACTACTGTGAGTACACAGAGCAGTTCTGTACTGGGCGCCATTAGGTACTCACTGAGTACTCACTCTGAAGTCCTCAATGCTCCAGGGTAACAAGGAAGCTGGACTTGTAGGCTCCAGGCACCACATCCACAAGTATGCACAAATGAGCACTAAAGGGCTGATGAGATTGTCAGGCACCCTAATGCAGCAGCTGTGTGCATGCTATGCTCAGGCTTGAGTTCCCTAGTAAATCAAATGCCCAGAGGGGTGACTGGTCTGGAGCTTCTTGGAGATAAGTTTACCCCCAAGTGAGATAGGGTTCTCAGCCATCAATCAGGAGGCCGGGTTAGTATACCAACACACAAGAGACAAGGAACATTCAAGCCGAGCCCATACTCTCTGCAGCCAAGGGTGCCATCCAGTAAAGCCAGAGGCAGGTAGCAGAGGCTCTGACACAAAGCCAGATTGGAAGCACTATCTACCACATAGACAGACCTCCTTAGGACAAGCTTAGAGAAGGATTCTGTTTCTCACACTCTCTTCTCTTCCTCCTGCCTTCCTTGCCCAGATGAGGGAATCACAGCATCACCTTCTCAGCAAGACTTCCAAGTGGATCTCATAGACACAAAGCAAGACCATCAGGAAAGAAAACCATCCCAATTTCTCAGAGGAGGAAATGCAGGCTGAGGCCTGGACATGTTTATAGGAGACACATCTGGTACCTGATGTTGGCCCTGCCTTCAATGCCAATATTCATTGCCCTGCACTGCACTGTAGAAGCTATAGGAGTCTTCTACAATTACAAGGAACATCTGGGATTCTGGCACATGACCTGAGCCACTCCTGCTTGACCTACAGCTTCATATCTCCCCTATTCTCCATCCATCCATTCAAAGCAAGACCTGGGAACTGGGAGAGGTTAGCTCTGTCTTCTATTCTGCCTAGGCTTTAAGAGCTACTGAAATATCAAATCCCCCATGAGGGCTGGGTGCTTCATAGATAAAGTCACAAGAGAGCCAGGCCTCCAGAAAGGACATATCTAGGTGGGCCAGGGGTATGCATATCAGGAGCACAATGTGTCTCAAGCAATGCAGATCTCTCCTGAGACCTTCCTAGAACTAGTTACTCACAGAAGACCAGGGACCTACACTTTGGGGTCACCCAATGCCTTTTAATGGTCCCTAAACACTTCCTTACAACTCTATACATCCACCATCTCATTTGCACTCCAAAACTCCACACGCAACCTCATTAAGAGTCAGTAATTGGTGAGAAATATTGATACTTCAAATTAATTGTGTTATTAATACTATAACCAATCATAGGGTCCTAAAATAACTCTATTTTCTCTATATAAACTATACTATTAGTGCCATTAAAAAACAATTGCAAATAGACTTGTACTATATGTGGGCAAAAAAAGCAATTAAGTGAAACTCTTGAAAACTAAATGTATAACCAACAGCATATTATCAACATTTACATAATTCACATTAAAATAATGACATCCTAAAATATATTACTTTTTTTGAGGGGGGTCCCGTCGTGGGGCCTGAACTCTGGGCCTAGGCGCTGTCCCTCAGCTCTTCAGCTCAAGGCTAGCACTCTACCACTTGAGCCACCACGCCACTTCTGGCTTTTTTCTTTTTGCTTATATGGTGCTGAGGAATCAAACCCAGGGCCTCAGGCATGCAAGGCAAGCGCTCTACCACTGAGCCATGTTCCCAGCCCCAAAATATATTCATTTTAAGGGATAGACTTATCAATAAAATATTACATACCTGGCTGGGAAGTTGGCTCAGTGGTAGAGCGCTTGCCTTGCATGCCCGAGGCTCTGGGTTAGATTTCCTCAGGATCCCATAAGCAAAAATAAAAAAGCTGGAAGTGGCGCTGTGGCTCAAGTGGTAGAGCACTAGCTTTGAGCTGAAGAGCTGAGGGACAGTGCTCAGGCCCAGGTTCAGGCCCCTCGATGGGACCCCCCCAAATATATATATATATATATATTATATATTATATATTATATATATTATAAATTATATAATATATATATATATATTACATTCCTTTTAATACTCTGCTACAGTATCTCAGGGAAATAAAATGTAGGTCTATTCATCAACTAAATACACAATCCTTTCCCATTAGCTTTTATTAATAAAGGAACTACAATTCAGTCATAAATAGGCAAATTATTACATGATTTGAGGATTAGGATGAAAAATTTGATACATAGCAGAGGTATATGATGCAGTAAAACCAGCTGGTTTATATTTTGGTCATGTGTGAACTGCCCATAGAGTAAAAGGAAGAACTTTTAGTGATGGAAGTTAAAATAAACTCTATTTTGGAACTTATTTTTCAAGAGGAAAAAGGGAAAGTATTTCAACAGAATTAAAGAGTACCAGACCCAATGAAAGGCTCCTTAAATCATGGAGGCTCTATGTTTGCTGTGTAGAAACCTCACCCCTACTTTCCCATAATCCCTCTTGTAGAGAGCTGCGAGAGGCCGCACCTGGAAGATGGTGCCGGTTTCCGCCCTCCGCCTTCCCGATGGCGAGTGCTCTCGTGGTAAACAACTCCTGATATGGCTAAGGCAAAGAATCTGGCTTGCTTCCGCGCACCTGAACCTATTGGTGGTTCCCACGTGGCGTATCAGGGTTGGCTACCCAGCGGGTACTTAAGGCTGTGGGGAATTCTCCCCGGGGTTGGGGTCAGAAGAAGATTAAAAAGGTCCTGAATAAACTGCGGAGAGAAGAGTCCGGTGTCGCGTCGTCATTACCGGCCGAGGCGGTAGCGACACGTGGTGGCCCGTACGGGGACTCAGCCACAACCCCAACGAGGACTCAGAACTCTCTGTGGTCAGGGTGGTGCACCGGTAAGTTCCCAGGTAAAAGGGGAATCCGCCACAAGAGCGGGGATAAGTCCCCAGGTAAAAGGGGAATCCGCCACAAGAGCGGGGATAAGTCCCCAGGTAAAAGGGGAATCCGCCACAAGAGCGGGGATAAGTCCCCAGGTAAAAGGGGAATCCGCCACAAGAGCGGGGGGATTTTTGCTCTTCTCGGTAGATAAAGAGAGAGTGAGAACCCGGGGCTAGTCAGTAGAGTAGCCAAACGTGAAAGTAAAAGCTTGTTTACCAGCTTTAAATGTTTGAAACATGGGCGCTTCTTTTTCGCACCCAATTTTTTTGGCTCTCAATGAGCTACTGCACTCAAAAAAGTTAAAAATAAAAAAGAGTACTTTAGAGAGATTTTTGAATGAATGTGACACCGTTGCCCCATGGTTCGCTGTCTCTGGAAGCCTCACGGTGGCCTCTTGGGAGAAACTAGGGAGGGACCTAGATTTTGCCTCTGAACAAGGAACGCTTAAGAGCGGAGTGAGACCAATATGGAAACTGATAAGTGGCTGTCTCGAGGACCAGCGTTGCAGTGAGGCGGTAGAGAATGGTCAGGCCGCCTTAAAAATGCTACAGGAAGAAAGATCAGAAAGGGCAGACAGCGAAAAGGAGGAGAGCAGGGGGGGGTCATGCCCTGATTTTGCCGAACTAGAGACCTCTGAGTCTACAGACTCAGAGGAATTACAATCAATCATAGAACAAATAGAAAAAACAAAGATAAGAAAGAGGAGGAAATGGAAGGAGAGAGAGGACCCAGATAAAGACAAATGCACGCCCTCCGTGCACCGCCCCACACCTTCGGCCCCTCCGCTCTATGCGGAGGACCCTGGAAGTGGCAGCCCCGGCTGTTCTTTCAGCCCAGGAGTGTGGAAAGCGGTCAGAACCGAGTTACATCTAGCCTGTCCAATATTTCAGGATCCACAGGGACAGCGGTATCATGAACCCTTAGATTTTAAGGTGATAAAATCTTTAGCTGAGTCTGTGCGGACATACGGAATCACGGCCTCCTTTACTGTAGCCCAGGTGGAGGCCCTAAACAGACACTGCATGACACCCGGTGATTGGAGTGGGCTCGCACGAGCTTGTTTGAGCCCAGGTCAGTATTTAGATTGGAAGGCCTTTTTGATTGAATTTGCTAGTGAAGAGGCTGCGGCCAATCAGGCTGGGGGAAACCCAGCTTGGGACAGAGATATGCTGCTTGGACAGGGGAGATTCGCCAATCAGCAGATAGGCTACCCGGTTCAAGTTTATGAACAAATCAATAAAATTGGCATAAAGACATGGAAGGCCTTACCAAATAAAGGCGAGGTGAGTGGCAATCTCACCAAAATCCTGCAGGGCTCTATGGAGCCGTTTTCGGACTTTGTTGCTCGTATGGTTGAGGCCGCTGGCAGAATTTTTGGTGACCCAGACGCAGCCATGCCATTAATTAAACAGCTTATTTACGAGCAGTGCACTAAGGAATGCAGAGCCGCCATAACCCCATATAAGAATAGGGGACTAAAAGCATGGATGAAAGTATGCAGAGAGCTGGGCGGACCACTAACTAATGCTGGATTAGCTGCTGCTGTGGTGCAATTAACCCAGAAGAAAGGAGGAGGCTCAGGTGCGTGCTTTAGATGCGGCAAGATGGGACACATAAAGCGTAATTGCCCTGAAAGAGGAAGTGTGATAGAAACAAGAAAGGGACAACAGCCTAAGCGGCTTGGGCTGTGCCCTAGATGTAAAAGGGGGAAGCACTGGGCAGTTGAATGCCGATCTATGAAAGACATCAACGGTCGAACCTTAACGCAGGCCCATTCAAAAAACGGGCAGCAGGGCCCCCGCCCTCAGGGCCCGCAAATATATGGGGCAGTCGAGAACCAGGACAGGAACCCAGAACAGTGGCCGACCCTCCGGCACCCCAAGGACCACGGAGAGCCACTGCGGGCTCAACAGGACTGGACCTCCGTGCCACCACCAGACTCGTATTAACTCCCCGAATGGGGGTCCAGTTAGTTGACACAGACTTCCAAGGACCCCTTGAGCCTGACACGGTGGGATTGTTGATAGGGAGGTCATCCACAATTCTGCGGGGCCTTAAGGTGCATCCTGGTGTGATTGACCCAGACTATACTGGAATTGTAAAGATTATGGTTGAATCTCCTAAGGGAATTTTAGCCATCTCCCCAGGAGACAGAATTGCTCAGCTTTTGATTTTACCCAGTTTACATGACCATTTTGCGGCTCAGCCCAAGCTAAGAGGAAAAGGGAGTTTTGGATCCACGGGAACAGACTTAACATTCCTGTCTCTTGATTTGGACCAAAGACCAGTTCTAGAACTCAATGTTGATAATAAAAAAATTTTGGGCCTTTTGGATACTGGGGCAGACAGGAGCATTATTGCCAGAAAAGATTGGCCATCAGGATGGCCTGTACAAGCGTCCTCCCAAACCTTACAAGGTCTGGGATATGCTAAGGCCCCTGATATGAGTGCGAGACAGCTGCACTGGAGTGATAAAGAAGGACATTCTGGTATAATACAGCCTTATGTGTTAGAGCTCCCGGTTTCCTTATGGGGCAGAGACCTTATGAAAGAAATGGGATTTAAATTAAGTAATGACTATTCCCCTGCATCACAGGACATGATGGTGCGTATGGGTTATCACCCCAGTTTTGGACTGGGTAAATTTCTACGAGGGAACAAGGAGCCTATTAAAGTGTACCAGAGAAACCACAGGCAGGGCTTGGGTTTTTCCTAGGGGCCACTGGGGGAGGGATCCCCATATCCTGGAAAACAGAGGAGCCAGTGTGGGTGCCTCAGTGGCCACTTTCCTCTAAAAAATTAACTGCCGCCAGGACATTAGTACAGGAACAGTTAACCCAAGGACACATTAAACCATCAGTATCCCCGTGGAATACACCCATTTTTGTTATTAAAAAGAAGTCTGGAAAATGGCGTTTATTACACGATTTACGAGCCATCAATAACCAGATACAAATTATGGGCCCCGTGCAACGAGGCCTACCTTTGCTTTCTTCCCTGCCGGCCTTTTGGCCCATTATTGTGATTGATATAAAGGATTGTTTTTTTTCCATTCCCCTGCATGATCAAAACAGTGTGAGGTTTGCTTTTACTATTCCCTCCTGCAATCATGAGGAGCCAGATAAAAGATATGAGTGGGTAGTTTTGCCTCAGGGGATGGCCAATAGTCCTACTATGTGCCAACTTTATGTGGATAAAACTCTTGCCCCTCTTAAACAAAAATATCCCAAATTAAGATACATTCATTATATGGATGATATTTTACTAACAACAAAGAGTAAACATATGCTGGAAAAGGCGTATGTGGATTTAATTGAGATGCTAAAGCACAGAGGACTGTTTATAGCTCCTGAAAAAGTACAGCAGGACCAGGTTATAGATTACTTAGGAGCAAAAATATGTAAAAATTGCGTTACTCCACAAAAGGTAGAGTTGAGAAAAGATAATCTAAAAACCTTAAATGATTTTCAAAAATTGTTAGGAGATATTAATTGGGTTAAAAGCTATTTAAAGCTACCAAATTATGAGTTGAGACCCCTTTATGCTATATTACAAGGAGACTCTGCTTTGGATTCTCCTAGACAGTTAACCAAAGAGGCAAGAGAGACTTTACATAAGATAGAAGAGAGATTACAAAATGCCTGCTTACAGAGAATACAGGAAGACAAGAGTATTACCCTGTGTATACTCCCTACCTTGTCTCAACCTACTGGGTTGTTGTGACAAGAAGGCCCGTTGTTTTGGATTCACCCGAAAATATCACCGGCCAAGTCCATTAAATATTACCCTACTGCTGTGGCTGGTGTTACACTCTCTGGAATTCAACAATGCTTACAGTATTTTGGAATTGCCCCGTCTATCATTATAGTTCCTTACACCAGCCATCAAGTTCAAACTTTGTGTGCTACTATAGATGATTGGGCTATTTTACAATGTAGCTTTACTGGACAAATAGACAACCACTTTCCAAAACATCCCCTTTTGGGGTTTTTCAAGGAACACCCAATTATCTTTCCTAAGGTAACGGCTTCTCAACCTATTGTAAGTGCCCCTAATATATTTACTGATGGCTCAAAAACGGGATGTGGTGTATACATGGTTGAGGCACAACGACCGGTACAACACCAGTTTCAGCCCGGTGCTCCTCAGATGGTAGAGTTAAAAATTGTTATAAAAGTTTTTAAAGCATGCCCGTTTTCTTTTAATTTAATATCTGATTCTGCTTATGTTATTAATGCTCTCAAGGTTTTAGAGGTTGCCGGACCTATTAAGAGTTCCAGTCCGGTTGGTCCATTGTTTCAACAGTTACAACAGTTGATTTGACAGAGAAAATCATGCTTTTATCCCTTACATATTCGGGCTCATACGGGCCTGCCAGGACCCCTGGACAAAGGAAATGATGTAGTGGATCAATGGACCAGACAAGAATGGATATTTATTAACTCTGCCTTAGACAGAGCCAAAACCTTTCATAAAACATTCCATGTTAATACAAAGGCACTACAACAAAAATTTCAAATTTCTCGAGCCGATGCGAGACAGGTGATATTAGACTGTCCTCGATGTGTAATTTATCAGCATCCGCCTAGTGTTGGGGTTAATCCCCGGGGTTTGCTCCCGCTAAAAGTTTGGCAGATGGATGTGACTCACATCTCTGAGTTTGGACACCAAAAATATGTACATGTGTCTGTGGACACCTGTTCAGGTGTTATACATGCCACGCCCTCGGCTGGAAAAAAGGCACGCAATGCTATTGCCCATTGTTTGGAGGCCTGGGCAGCCTGGGGAAAACCTTATCAACTTAAGACTGACAATGGACCTGCGTACACAGGACAACAGTTTGCCTCCTTTTGTCATCAAATGGAGGTGCAGCTTATACATGGTTTGCCTTACAATCCCCAAGGCCAAGGCATTGTAAAACGTGCTCACCGCACGATAAAAGAGTGCCTACAAAAACAAAAGGGGGGAATTGGCCATGGCCGTACCCCAAAGGAAAGACTTTCTCTTGCTTTATTTACTATTAATTTTTTAAATTTGGATGCTCAGAGTCAATCCGCAGCAGATAGACATAATGAACCTTATGGCCCAGCAAAAGGGATGGTAAAATGGAAGGATGTCTTGACAGGGCTCTGGCGTGGGCCCGATCCCGTACTGACATGGGCACGAGGCTCTGTTTGTGTTTTTCCTCAGGACCAACAAGATCCGGTGTGGGTGCCTGAACGCCTCACTAGAAAAGCCCAGTGTGAAGAGGCACGAGATGCGGGGGGTGATGGTCCTCCTGCTCATCTTTGCGATGGTGCAACTGGGAAGACCAGTACCGAGATGGGGAACCCTGTCTGTGTTCCCGAGACCGATGCCCGTATGACATGATGCATAACTGTTTCCTTGATTACAGCCTCTTCGGGTTCTGGTGCCGTGACTGGTGTTGTGGCAACTGCTACGGGTTGCGGCGGCCAAAGTGTTAAACCTAAATCTTCTATTGCTCACAGGCCTACCTCTGTGCGTGTATCCCCCATTTTTGTTCATTGTGAGTATGGAAGAACTTACCTTGTGCATTAACCCAATGCTGGAATGCCTCAAAGTTTAAATATGCTTTAGTTACCCGAATGCCTCGTTGAGTGTCTGTGCCTGAGGATGCTCCTAATGCTATTGACCTAATCATCTTAAGGAGAGGGGCTGGGAAGTTGGCTCAGTGGTAGAGCGCTTGCCTTGCATGCCTGAGGCCCTGAGTTCGATTCCTCAGCACCACATAAGCAAAAAGAAATGAAAAAAGCTGGAAGTGACGCTGTGACTCAAGTGGTAGAGCGCTGGCCTTGAGCTGAAGAGCTGAGGGACAGCGCCCAGGCCCAGAGTTCAGGCCCAAAAAAAAACCTATTTAAAAAACGCTACAAATTTGTCTAAACAGTTGTCTAGTTATCTTTTAGGTAATTGAACTGGGGAGTTCGACAGCCTGATGGAACAGCTCAGGATTGCCATCGTCGTGGTGAACTCGACCCGAGTGGATGCCGGATTGGCGGAGGGGTTATCTTCATGGATCTCCACTGCTATGAATCATCTTACAGAGGGGGCGGGTTTGGGAGCCCTGACAGGCCTCCTGGTGTTAGCCTCCTTGGTATGTCTGTGGTGCATTTACCAAATTAGAGGTTCTCAGCGTCGCAGTACAGCCATGGTTATCCAAGCCTTTACAGTCATTGGAGCAGGTCAGTCCCCCTAAGCGTGGCTTGCCACCCTAAAACAATGAACACAGATTGCAAAGCCAAAGTACTGCAGTCAAGAGGCATGAGTTTTGCCCTCGAGGAGAGCATGTTTGATTGCACACGGGTTCGATTCGCCTTTTCCCGTCCTTGTGAAAAACGAATCAATGGACAGGCTGAGTCATCCCTAGAGAAGGCGCCCTCTGGGAAAAGGCTTGTATACAGTCCTTGCAATTGCACAACAGGGATCAGACCTCTGTTCTCATCTGTGTTCTTTAAACAAAAAAGGGGGAACTGTAGAGAGCTGCGAGAGGCCGCACCTGGAAGATGGTGCCGGTTTCCGCCCTCCGCCTTCCCGATGGCGAGTGCTCTCGTGGTAAACAACTCCTGATATGGCTAAGGCAAAGAATCTGGCTTGCTTCCGCGCACCTAAACCTATTGGTGGTTCCCACGTGGCGTATCAGGGTTGGCTACCCAGCGGGTACTTAAGGCTGTGGGGAATTCTCCCCGGGGTTGGGGTCAGAAAAAGATTAAAAAGGTCCTAAATAAACTGCGGAGAGAAGAGTCCGGTGTCGCGTCGTCATTACCGGCCGAGGCGGTAGCGACACCCTCTTCCTAGAAATGATTCAAGAATTCATAGTACTTTTCCAACTCTCTCTTTCCCAGCTCTCCCTTTCCCAACTCTCTGTCTTTCCCAGCTCTCTCTTTCCCAGCTCTCTCTCTTTTCCAGCTCTCTTTCCCAGCGATCTTTCTCACTTCTCTTTCCCAGCTCTTTCCCAGGTCTTTCCCCGGCCTTTCCCAGCCGCGTGGAGGGCCAAGATGGCCTGGTGCCAGCCAGAACAATGACTAAACCTACCCCTTACCTGAATACCAAGTGCTTGGTGCTGTTCTTACTCAGCTACCTCTTTTTAAAAATCTAACATAAATGGTGTCGTGACTCGGATAAAGGGCTTAAAGTCAGGATAGGTGGGATTCCTCTCTGTTTTTTTTCCTCTTTTTTCTTTTTTTGCTTGTTTTTCCCTTTTTGCTCTGAGGAATACCCACAGTTCTGATGGCCTTTTGCGAATTGGTCTGTCTGCTGTGGACACATCACACCGATACCATTACTGGCCTTCACATCCACGTCCACACCACTTCTCTACTCTGGTGAGTGAAATTACTCTCTACAATTCTCAGTTGCTCAGTCTCTGTCCAGACATGGCACCATGCCAGAGAGCTCCTACAGCCTTTAGCTGAAAGGCCGCTCACCTCTGAAGCCGAGGATGCTTGGTTTTGGGACATGGCCTTTTTTCTCTAGAGGGCTCTTGGGGAAGTCAGGATTCTGCTTCTGCCTGGTGAGCTCTGGGGTGCTGTGAAACCCCTTTGAAATGCCTCCTGCACTCCCTGGAAAGCCAGAGAGCCTAATTTTTTGTCATTCTCAGATGTACACACTTTTTGCTACTTCAATGGTAAATGGTCCGAAGTCAGTTTAATTTCAGGCTCTCTTTGCTCTCTCTCTGCCATTCATGTCCACCTTCCCTATCTCTCCACTTCTCTTTTCTACAACATTTTGGCTTGTGCCCTGAAGAGTGTGATGCAGGCTGGGTCCTGGGGAACCCCTCCTCTAGGTTCCCTCTCAAAGGCTAGCCAATGTAGGCTTGATGTATTTGTTCAGGGTTTCTTTGCATTCTTTCAGAAATTCACCGTCTTTAGTTCGCCATCTTGGCCACATTGTGACCCTTAAACTTCCACCAAGCTTACTACTCCATCCATCTATTCTAAGGTGTCTTGCTAATAAGTTGCTCTTTTTCAGGCCCTGGTAAGTGAGGCCCAACCATCTGATGTGCTTTGTTACCAAAGATGTATACACACTATTGTCAATGCTTGATAGGAAATGTACTCAGTATCTTGCCCATGTAATTGTAACCCCTCTGTACAGTATTTTCACAATTAAAAAAAAATTCAGGTTTTGAGTTTTGCCTTTTTTGTTTTATGTTGAGTATTCTACTACTGACTACGTGGTTTTAAAATACTGGGCCTATCTGTGCTAAAATTTTCATCACATCTAACAAGTTTAGTCATTGCAGAATATTTGTTGGTCAATTCTTGATAAGGACCAGGTAAGCTCTATTCTCTATTCTATTTGATCTCCTTGTTGACTTATTTGAAATAATAAAGGGCCTTTGTGGCAAAGATTGCAGTTCAAAGCCAGCCTGGGCTGAAAAATCCCTAAGACTCCATCTCCCAACTAACCTGCAAAGAGACAGGTTGGAAGCATGGCTCAAGACTCTTATCTCTAACCAGCCAAACACTGGAAATGGTACTGTAACTCAACGTGATAGAGCACTAGCCTTGAGCAGAAGTGCTCAGGGATAGTGCCCAGGCCTTGAGTTCAAACCTCCTTGAATACCAACTGTGACAAGCCATCCCAGCAACGAGCACCTAGACTCAGCCAGTCTGGGGAACAAGGGACCATGGATAGGTGTAAGAGGAGATGTTGTCAAACAGCTGCTTTGTGCCTGCCCTTTCAAAATTAACCACAGTTGGGAGGTCGATAGAAGTAAGAAGCCTGCCCATCCAATGTCTATACCGGTCTACGTATTAACTGAACAGGAATTTATATTCTTGTCTTTGTCACTTGACTTATCCTCTACCTAGTCGCCAGATGTCATAAGTAGCTAGGGACATTTCGACCAACATTTTCAGCCCCAAGTCCTTCCTCTTGCCATTTATTTGCTCTCTAGTATTTTTTTCCAGCCCCTCAATGCGTCATGAGACCTCTCCAGAGTTCACCTAAGAATTCACACCACCAAGGGACAGCAGCTGCTCACTGCCTTCTCTGGGAGGGGACCAAATTTCAGACTTTTATCCCTAATGTCAATGCCCCTTGTCAGCAGGAAGTAGCCAGAGAGAATCCGTGCCCCATTTCATGATTATTAAAAGACTGGAATGTAAGGTCTGCTCCTGGATGGAGAGCAAAGTCTCCACTGAGTACCTGCATTACCTAGGCGCCTGGAACACCTGGAAGAGGTCACATTTGCATTCACTGAGGTCACATCTGAATTTGATGTGGCCACACCTTTCTCCACCCATACCCCAGATAAGGCCTAACCCAGGCCCAGATGCTCTCTTTCCCAACTCTCTCTCTTTCCCAGCTCTCTCTTTCCCAGTTCTCTTTCCCAATTCTTTCCCAACTCTTTCCCAGGCCTTTCCCAGGCCTTTCCCTGCCTTGTGGAGGGCCAAAATGGCCTGGTGCCATCTTGAGTAAACCTACCCCTTACCTGAATACCAAAAAAAAAAAAAAAAGAATTCATAGTAGTTCTTAATCTAAAAACATAATATGGACAGGTTTCTCAGCAGAGGAAGCAGGAAAACCCAGACAGCCCTTCCAATATTCCCATGTGGTGTTTCAAAAATCACTAATGATGAAGGAAATGGTGGCCTTGAATTTCAGGAAGGCCATTCAGTGGGCATGAGGGGTTTATTTAGATTCATTCTCTTAATTTGTGTACTTTTGGCATTATTGGCATCTGACTCAGTGTTTCATTCTTGATAATCAAATGCTCTACCACTGTAGCCCTGCCACATCCCTTTGTGTGATGCTTTATGCCAAGACCAGACATTCTGTTATCCTCCTACTTGCATGTCATGCCACACTGCGATGACAGATGCATGCCACCATCCTCAGCTTTTCAATTTTTTCCCCATGCTATCCTGAAAGGTCAATGCTCCTGATTTTAGCTCTTCCATGCAGCTGGGATGAAATTTTTATTAAAAACAAAATTAAGAGCCTAAATTTGGTTTTTAAAATGTTCAATACATGTGTTACAATTTTCTCCCAAAACATAAAATCCTGTGCTTCTAACTTTAAAATACTTAGCCAGCTAAGGGGTATTATGCATTTTGAATGCCTAACAACCACCCCAAAGTAGGCTGGCTACACACATGCCCATCACATCTATGTTCATGATTTGCCCAATAGTGACTGCTCTGACCCTGAGCCCCTTCACTTTCTCACAGTCCATCTCTAAGCAATTCTCAATAAAATCTGCACGTCAAGTACCCCATTTCCCAAACCCTACCTGCATCATGACATATAGAACCCACCTCACCTGAGAACCTGCAATTGTTCTCACCAAATACCTGGCAGACTCACCTATGAAACCACGAGCCTGGTTTGGTCATTCACTTACATAACAACGTGACAGCTTCCTGGCTTTGTGGAGGGAACCTACACTGAATCATTGTGAAATAGCAGTCAAAACCGTGAAATCAACAACAGATACATGCTTTGTATCTGGTGAAAGACTGTGCTCAGGGAAGACTCAAAACAGTCCCTCCAAACAGACAATTCACTATGACAAGTGTAGTGACCATTGGATTCACAATCCTGTGTGCACATACTGAGTTGGAATCTCCTTCTCTACAGGCTTGATAAGCAAATAGTCACTACACCCCCTAATATGGTGACACCTTCTCTGAAACCATTTGAGGTCTGAGCGACATGGGAAGAATTGGACATGGATCAATGGAAGCCACTGCACAGCCCAAAGTTCCTCAGGGGTCTGGAAAGGGACCTCTCCTGATGGTGAAGGATATCAAGGCCTTTCTTTCAGGAGCCAAGGCAAGATAACCCTGACTTCTCTGCAGGTGCAGACACTTACTTTGAGATACTCTCGCTGAATGACACCACCACACAAGTGGAAGAGTGAGGTCTCCAGAGAATGCACTTAGGGAAGAACAGTTGCAAATCGCACCATAGGTTGGATCTGACAGGAGCCTGCTGTTCACTGGCACCGAGGTGACAGGATAGCATCCCATTTTCCAGGCTCTATGG
Source organism: Dipodomys merriami (assembly GCF_024711535.1). NCBI lineage: Eukaryota > Metazoa > Chordata > Mammalia > Rodentia > Heteromyidae > Dipodomys > Dipodomys merriami. The sequence continues at coordinate 127,144 of NW_027202400.1, forward strand.
TAGCACAGGAGGGGGGCTCTGCCTTGGAATGCTCTGTCCCCCATACTTTATTGGTTCAACAGATGTGAAATCCACGAATAGAATTCCTCAGAACCTTCTTGAAGGCCCTTGGTGTCTTTCTCATCCAATCGCTGCCTCCAACAGTGACTGGAAGTAGCCTCAGCTTCTGAAGGACCCCCCAGCTTCTGTCTGACTGGTGGCTTCCAGTCAAGCACACAGGCACTGGTCCTTTTCTTGAATTAGATGGGCCTCACTTGTCTCATCTGAGGGCAAGCCACAGAATTATGGCTTGAGTCTGAAGAAGGTCTAGTCACTGCCACCTTTGAGCTGCCATGTGTTGAGGCCACCAGAGACCATGTATACACGACAGTCTCTGAGGACTCCACACACAGAAGCCCAGTTATTCTAGCATTTCAGGTGCCCTGCCAAACACTTAAGGGAATGGCTACAGGACCAGAAGACCAACTCAACAGAACCAGCTTAGACTAACTTGTGATATTTCAAGATCATGATGTTTCCTTTGCTCTCGACACAAGATAATTATGCCAAATGCAAAAACAGAGCAACTGCTATCCTGTCACAACTAAAAGTGTGGTGTTCCCACTATCTGTTTCAGTGGTGCTGTCCTGGGACTGGTTGCTCTGCCACAAATTGGGTGTCTCATGCAGTCCCTGACATCTGCTCAGGAGGTGGGAAAATACAACCACCTACATAAAAGGGAAACAAATCACACTACTTTGGCTGAATTTGAACCATGATCCCTCACATCTCAGCTTTCTGAGCAGCTAAGAGTATAGCTACGAACCCCAGCTCACCAGAAAACACCAAGTGTTTATTCTTAATAGCAAAGTGTATGCCCTTAGAGCAAGGCATGCAGGCTGGTGGTGAGGGCCTGGCTTTGAATCCTGGCTTGTTTGATCTCATTGGTAGAATATGGTGGTAATGGGATTACCTTCCTTAGCTGGGTACTGAGGGGGAACTGTGGGAAACTTAACATATTAAAGACATTTGGGACAATGACCAATGTCAATGGTCAATAGACAATGGCCAGGGCGTGTGGGCATGATCAGTTTGAAGGGCAAACATTCTGCAAACAATTCTTATTGCAAACACATTGCCTTCAAAGCCGTTGCATGATTTATTAAAAAGGGAGTAAGGGATGCTAGTCTGGTTCTGGAAACAGACATAACCCAAATTGCTGCCAATTCCTCAGTGAGACCTGGGAACGCATGATCAATAGGCAGAAAGTGGACCACAATATGTGGGTATGGACAAAGTTTGTTGACATATCACATGCTGATTTACAGCATACAGACCTAAAAGTAGATCTTCAGACAAAGAGCAGAAAGTTAACTTTACACAATTTCATACGAACACAGACAATTAGAGGTAATTTTAAGTCAGTAAGCAGGAAGAATTAAACCTTGTCAACAAATGTGAAGTAGCTCCAGTGATCAAAGGTTGCAAAGAGTAAGCAAGGCACAGGTGAGCTTCCTTAGACACACAAAGAGAGTCTCCGGGCATTGTTCTATAGAATTACCAGGGGAGAATAATGGCACTTCCTGCAAACTTTCACCTGAGTCTGGCAGCTGGGCATCAGGCCTTTGCCCTGACATGGAGAAAGGGAAGTCCCTCTTATTTCCCCCAGAGGGAATACATGCAGGCATATGCACCCTCATGGCATGTAAGACTTCAGATGGGGTCATGAGAATCAATGCCTCCAACTAACTTGCCTACTTGGTTCCTACAGCTGTAGAGCTCCACCTTCCTCACACCAACATTTTCTCCTTGTGACTGCCCAGAGACAAGAAAGTTTCCAGACAACTGGAAAGGGTTGCCTTCCTGGAGGTCTCTGATTGGAGAAGAGGCTTGGTAATGAGGACTTCCCATTGGTGGGTTCCAGTGCTGATGTTCTGTGACCTTCCCAAAAATCTTACACCTTCCCTCCCCTACCTTTCAGAATGACAGCACAAAAGCCATTGTAAACACCTGTCTCTACTTTACCCTAACCCACTTTCTTATTTCAAAGGGTAGGGGTTGGGGGCATAAGTTTGCATCAGGAAGCTAAGCCAGGAAACAACAAAATAACTTGAGTTTAAAAAGATCTTAACCCCAGGAATACCTCCCTGAGAAGGAGGAGAAGTGCTTTTATGGACTTCTTCAGAACTATGGTATTCAAAATGGAGTGCTACAGACAAACCAATGGGGTAAAGAAGTAAGATGCAGGCTGAGCATCTCTAATCTGAGAATCTTGTGTTGTGATGCTGTCTCAAGTGAGAAGATTCCACATTGGGCTTCATGTGACTGTGGCCATCAAAACAGGAGCACACTGCTACGGGCTCATGCCTGTAATGATAGCTGAGATATAAGGAAGTCTACAGTTCAGAGCCAGTGTAGGTAGAAAAGTCTCTGAGATTCTGATCCCCAATTAACCACAAAAATGTAGACATGGAGCTGTGTCTCAAGTAGTAGAGCACGAGCCTTGAGCAAAAAGCTCAAGGTAAGTGCTCAGTTCCTTAGATCAAGCCTCAGGTACAACACAAAAGGAAATGAAAACAAAAAACATCAAGGCAGAGGGGGGTTCCGGGAAGATGGCGGAGGAGAAGCTGGAATCTGAACAAGCTCTCACATAGAAAGCAGTTTTAGAGTTCCAGTGAACAGTCCTAAGCCAGAGAATCACACCAAGTGTGCCATCACAGGACAGAGAGTTAGACAAGAGAGGGGAAGCCAAGGAAAGAAGACACATCTGAGCGCTTGCCAGCTGCTGCCTCAGCGGCAGCGGCAGGGTCGCGGCGGAGACCACAGCCGGGACCATACCTGAGCGCTCACACAGAGAGTCCGGGACGAAGGAGCCAGACGCAGCGGGCGAGTGGATTCTACTAAACACCAGCAAGAACCGACAAGGAGCGGACATCTTCATCCTGCAGTTTGCAGACCAGAGACGACCCAGGATCCAAGACTTGGCGTGAGTAGAAGCTCGACGTCCTCACTCTTTCTCAGGGAGCAGAGGAGGGAAGGCCACCCCTCCCCCCTTAGCACCAGTGATCTCCATCTTGGATACCGACAAAGTTCGGAGGATCTGCCAGCTCCAACTCAGGCCATGGAATAAAACGAGTCATTTAGCAGGTCACAAGAACTTAATGGTGAAGTAACCTGCCAGACTCAGCTCCATCCAGGGAAAAGTCAACCAGCTCAGGCGCCAGCCATTGGAGTGCCTTGCCTCACTGGGTAACCAGAGCCAGAGGCTGCCCCTCCCTCTAGCAGCCTCCACAATCAATTGAAAAACAGAAACCCTAAGAATGGCTCCAGGCTGGGCTCTGTGAGTTTTTTCACAAAATAGCCCCAGGGAAAAGCTACTGATTGTTGAAAGGCCTAAACTCTACCCAGAAACTAGCCTCACCACTGCATCCCCCTCTTTTGTGATTCTCAAAGCAGATCACCCTCCCATTAAACTAACCTGGGAGGGGGATCTCAAAATCTTGGGTAAAGCAGAGCATTTTTCTGCCTGTTGGAACAAACTGACTTAAGAAACCAATCAAGCCACAGGACCTCAAGCTGACCAGAGACTCCAACAAGAGGCTGGTTACAGACAAAAGGGAGATACAGGATTCTTCCCAACCCTGCCCCCTCCAAAAAAATCAAAGAACTTTTTTTTTTTCTTCTTCTTCTTCTTTTCTTTTTTTTTTTTTGGTACCTTATATATATATATATATATATATATATATATATATATATATATATATATATATATATATATATAAATTTTTTTCCTTTTTTAAAATTTTATTAATCTTTAATTTTTGCCTTTTTTGAAAAAATAATTGTTTTCCAGTAACTTTTTTTTCCTCTTATAATTTTTATTTTAGGAATACGTGAATGTGCATTTTCCTTTCTTTTCTTGTCTTCTTTCTCTTTTTTTTCTTTCTTAACTATCTTTTTGTTTTTTGTCTAGCTCTACTGAACTTCTGATCTTTTTTTCTCCCTTTCTTATTCCTCTCACCTTTTCCTCTCTTTTGATCTTCTTTATGTGACTTAACTCTTGTCCTGCACATCCTCAGATAAACCCGTACTTAACTAGTAGACCCTATCCCCCATTGTGTACACACTTAATCCACAAATTTATTACTCAATTCAAAACCTCTGAGACTTAAGTTCCTTAATAGCAGTACTACCTCTTTATACCGATATAATATTTTAAGCATTTTTTTGAGTTTTTCACTTCTCCTCTATGTCCCTTCCCTTCTGTTAATATACTCACATTCCTCTCTAAATAGATGGTTTTTTGATCTCCATAATAATATTAATTTTTACGTTTCTTTTTTTTTCTGGTCTCTTTTCATTTCCCTTTCCCTTTCTTCTTTTTCTCTCTCTCTCTACTTGCATCCTACCCAACCTATATCCTGCATTGGGATTAGGACATAGTTAACTCTCCCTGTGCCTCCCCACACCAATCTATTCCAATTTTTTACCCACATCTCTCCCTAACCCTAATAATTTCTGGTTTTCCAAATTCTTCTCTGCGGTTTGAAGCCCATTAACATTTGTTGAATAGATGTATCTGTTGAACTAGATTGTATCTGTAGACTATTGACTGTAAAAATGCAAACGTTGGTTGATGGTTGCCTTAAGATAGTGTTCTAGTACAAAACTGGTGCTATTTTCATCTCAAATGGGCAGAGTAAGCCGGAAAAACACAAGAAAAATGGCAAATCTGGGTACCTCAATTCCCAATCTTGATAATGAGGGCTCAGAACAGATAATGAATAATCCAGAGGAGAGTTCCCAAATAGCTCTACAAACACTGCTGGCAAACATGATAAATGAGAAGTTTGACAACTTACAAACGACTCTGTATGAGCGTGATAGGGAGAGAGAGGAGGCATCCCAAAAATTTATACAGGAATATCATAAGCGTGAGGAAGCTACTCAAAAAATGATACAGGATTTGTGTGAACAAATTGAGAATACTCAAAGAGAAATGGAGGAATGGCATGAGCAGGCTGAGAACACTCAAAGAGAACTGCAGGAATCCCATGAATGGGAGGAAAGAGAACTGAAGGAATTCCACGAACGGGAAGAAGCTAATCAAAGAGTAATACAGGAATTGAGAGACCAGGTAGAGAATACACAAAGATCACTAAAGGCATTCATGGAATCCATTAACAAAGAGCTGAAGGAAGTCAGGAAGATCACAAAGGGAATGCTGAATGGAATCCAACAGAAGGAATGGGTGTCCAAAGAAACCATAACCAATCAACTAAGTGATTTGATAACAAACACTGAACACCAAATTAAGGAAGTAAAGAAATTCATACAAGACCTAAAACAAAGCTTCGACAAAGAACTTGAAGCCATCAAAGCTGACCAATTAGAAGGAAAAGAGATTAAAAACAAAGTAGAGAGTCTTGACAGCAGGTTAGACCATGCAGAAGATCGAATCTCAGGGATTGAAGACAGCCTAGATATTATAGAGAAAGAACATACAACCATCCAAGACAAGTCAAAGAAATATGATAGATCTATTCAACACCTGGAAGACACCATCAGAAGGCCTAATCTAAATAATGGGTGTAGAGGAGCATCTAGAAACAGAAGTTAATGGTCTAGGAAATTTGTTTAACAGGATCCCAGCAGAGAACTTCCCAAACATACAAAAAGATAGGCCTATTCAGATACAAGAAGCTTTTAGAACCCCAAATAGACCAGACCAGAATAGGACATCATACCGTCACACTATAATCCACACAGGATCAACTCAGAACAAGGAAAAGATCCTTAAAGCTGTCAGGGAGAAAAGGGTAATCACCTATAAAGGGAAAGCAATTAGAATCACCTCAGATTTCTCAGCAGAGACAATCAAAGCAAGAAGAGCCTGGAATGATGTATGCCATGCCCTAAAAACAAACAACTATTAACCAAGAATACTGTACCCAGCTAAACTCTCCATCATAACTGAAGGCCAAATAAAAACCTTCCATGGCAAAGAAAAATTGAAACAATACATCTCCACCAAACCAGCCCTACAAAAGATTCTTAAAGATGTCCTACACATAGAAAACCAACAAGACCTCAATAAAGGCCAAAAAACTGCACCCTAACTGAGAATCCGAGAACCATAGGAAGAACCCAGTTTTCACAGCCCCCATGAAGGTGGATAACATGGCAGGAACTCCCAAATACCTCTCAGTCTTATCTCTTAATGTTAACGGACTGAACTCTCCAATTAAGCGACATAGACTGTCTAGTTGGATTAAAAAACAAGACCCTTCTTTCTGCTGCCTGCAGGAGTCACATCTTGCCCGTAAAAAAGAACACATTTTCAATGTTAAAGGCTGGAACAAAATCTACCAAGCAAAATGCCCCCATAAACAGGCGGGAGTTGCAATCCTAATATCAGATAAAATAGACTTCAAATTAAAATTCATGAGAAGAGATAAAGAAGGTCGCTACATACTAATTAAAGGATCTCTCCTTCAGGAGGATATTACAATTCAAAATATCTATTCGCCAAACAATGGAGCACCCAAATTTATCAAAGAAACACTACTTTCCCTCAAATCCCATATAGATCCAAAGACATTAATTGTTGGGGATTTTAACACACCACTCTCCCTACTAGGTAGATCAACTTGGCAAAAACTCAACAGAGAAACCGCAGATCTAAACAGCTGCATAGATCAACAAGACTTAACAGAAATCTACCAAACATTTCACCCAGCAGCATCAGAATACACGTTTTTCTCAGCAGCACATGGAACGTTTTCTAAAATAGACCATATTTTACGCCACAAAGCAAACTTGTCTAAATTCAGAAACATTGAAGTTATACCTTGCATCCTCTCTGACCACAATGGAATAAAATTAGAACTCTACACCAAAATCCACCAAAGAAAGTCCAGCATCACACGGAGGCTGAACAACAAACTGCTGAATCATGAGTGGGTCATGGAAGAGATTAGAAAGGAAATTCAAATGTTCATGCTATTCAACAAAAATGAACACACAAATTACCAGCTCCTCTGGGACACAGCAAAGGCAGTACTCAGAGGCAAGTTTATAGCTCTGAGCTCCTACATCAACAAATTGGAGAGATCTGAAACTAACAATTTAATGACACATCTAAACCTCCTTGAAAAAGAACAGCAAGATAAACCCCAATCCAGTAGATGGAAAGAAATAATCAAAATTAAATCAGAATTAAATGAATTAGAATCCAAAAAAACTGTAGAAAGAATCAACAAAACAAAGAGTTGGTTCTTCGAAAAACTTAACAAAATTGACAGACCCTTAGCAAATCTTATCAGAAAAAGAAGAGAACACACCCAAATTAATAAACTCAGAGATGAGAATGGAAACATCACCACGGAAACATCCAAGATTAAGAACATTATAAGGGAATACTTCTCAAAACTTTATGCTAATAAGTTTGAGAACTTGACAGAAATGGACCTTTTCCTAGCAAATATTGACATGCTAAAACTAAACCAAGATGAGTTAAACTATCTTAACAGGCCCATATCAAGCATTGAAATAGAAACAGCAATAAGAGATCTCCCAGTTAAGAAAAGTCCAGGACCAGATGGTTTTACAGCGGAATTTTACAAGGCCTTCAAAGCAGAGCTCACACCAATACTCCTCCAACTCTTCAATGAAATTGAAAGAGAAAGCTCACTACCCAACACATTCTATGAAGCCATCATAACCCTCATCCCAAAACCAGGCAGGGACTCATCAAAGAAAGAGAACTATAGACCCATTTCTTTGATGAACATTGATGCAAAACTTCTCAACAAAATTTTGGCCAATCGACTTCAACAACTCATCCAAAAAATCATACACCACGATCAAACAGGAATCATTTCAGCGATGCAAAGCTAGTTCAATATACGCAAATCAATTAATATTATTCATCACATCAACAGGAGCAAGAATAAGAACCACATGGTTATCTCAATAGATGCAGAAAAAGCATTCGACAAGATCCAACACCCCTTTATGATGAAGGTTTTGGAAAAATTAGGAATCCATGGAACATTCCTCAATACAATAAAGGCTATATATGACAAACCTACAGCCAGCATTATACTCAATGGTGAAAACTAAAGCCATTTTGTCTTAACTCAGGAACAAGACAAGGATGCCCACTCTCTCCACTTCTCTTCAATCTAGTAATAGAATGCCTAGCTACAGCAATAAGACAAGATGCAGACATAAAGGGGATCCAAATAGGGAAAGAAGAAATAAAACTCTCCCTCTTTGCAGATGACATGATCTTGTATTTAAAGAATCCCATAGACTCCACTCCCAAATTACTCAAGCTGATTCAAAACTTTGCAATGTAGCAGGTTATAAAATTAACCCCCCAAAATCAATGGCTTTTCTGTATGTCAACAAGGAGAAACGTGTGGCTGAAATTAGGAAAGCAACTCCATTTGTAATAGCCCCACAAAAAATAAAATACCTAGGAATTAACTTAACTAAAGAAGTGAGAGACCTCTATGATGAAAACTTTAAAATCTTAAAAAAGGAAATCAACACAGAACTTAAAAAATGGCAAAACCTCCCATGCTCCTGGATTGGCAAGATTAACATCGTGAAAATGGCAATACTTCCCAAGGCTATCTACAAATTCAACGCAATACCTATCAAAATTCCAACCTCATTCTTCAAGGAAATAGCAGAGGCAATCCAAAAATTCATATAGAACAATAAAAGACCCTGAATAGCAGAAACGCTCCTCAACGGAAAGAACACTGCTGGAGGAATATCAATACCAAATTTCAAACTCTACTATAAAGCCATAGTAATCAAAACAGCTTGGTATTGGCATAAGAACAGACCTCAGGACCAATGGAATAGAATTGAAAACCCAGAAATGAACCTACAGACCTATAGCCATCTGATCTTCGATAAGGAAGCTAAAACAATAGAAGGGAAGAAAGACAGCCTCTTCAGTAAATGGTGCTGGCAAAATTGGTTAACTACATGTAGAAAACTAAAGCTAGATCCTTATATATCACCCTGCACCAGAATCAACTCCAAATGGATCAAAGACCTTGAAGTCAAAGCAGATACTCTGAAAACATTACAGGATGGAATAGGAGAAACCCTAGGTCTCCTTGGCTCAGGTCGAAATTTTTTTTTTTTTAAGAAGACAACTTAATGTTTATTAAAATTGAGTATTCACAGTACTACTAAAGGCAGCTTTTAAATTGCTCAATATATACAATGAGGTATATGGAAAATGATGTAGGTACAGAAGGCTCTCTAATTCTGCAAATTCTTTTTGCTGTCTTTGGCAAATATATGTAAGAGATGTGCCTATCTTCAGACTCTGATTTGTTAGCACTATATAAATAATCCCCTTATTACGGTATTTGATGGGAAAGACAGTAGAGATAAACAGATAAAAACAATAATTATTTACATAGCCTTATTTAATGATTATTAATATCCCTAGTGAAAACATAGGACTTCTACCAGTTAAACAGCATTCTAGCAAGAACAAATACATCATCACACAGATACTGTTAAACGAAGATCCTCTTTGTACACCCAAATTCATGAACAGGCCTGGATGGCAGTACATATTGCTCATTTATTATGGATGGATTTCCCATTTTACAAACAAAGCTCTCATTGTGGTTTGAGAATATTTTTTGTATGTATTTTCTGACCCCACAGAAGGCCGAAATTTTTTGAATAGAGACCCGGAAACACAACAAATCAAAGTAAGGTTGGACAAATGGTATTGCATAAAGTTGCAGAGCTTCTGCAGGTCAAATGACATAGCTAGCAAGATCAATAGAAAGCCCACAGATTGGGAGAAGATCTTTACTAGCTATACAACGGACAAGGGTCTCATATCTAAAATATACTTGGAACTCAAAAAATTAAATCCCCCAACAACAAATCCTCAAAGAAACAACTGCTCAATAAATAAGTGGGAGAAAGACTTAAAGAGAAACTTCTCTGAAGAAGAAGGAAGGATGGCCAAAAGACACATGAAGAAATGTTCAACATCCCTAGCCATAAAAGAAATGCAAATTCAAACAACATTCAGATATCACCTCACCCCAGTTAGAACGGCAAAAATCAAGAACTCTAACAACAACAGATGCTGTAGGGGATGTATACAGAAAGGAACCTTACTTCATTGTTGGTGGGAATGTAAACTTGTTCAACCACTTTGGAAAGCAGTATGGAGGTTCCTCAAAAGACTTCACATAGAACTCCCCTATGACCCAGCAATCCCACTTTTGGGCATTTACCCAAATGTTTACAAACAAGACCACACTAAAGCTACCAGCACAACAATATTTATTGCAGCATTATTTACCATAGCTAAGATATGGAACCAACCCAGATGCCCCTCAGTAGATGAATGGATCAAGAAAATGTGGTATATGTACACAATGGAATTCTATGCCTCCATCAGAAAGAATGACATTGCCCCATTTGTTAGGAAATGGAAAAACTTGGAAAAAATTATATTCAGTGAAGTAAGCCAGGCCCAAAGAAGCATAGGTCCCATGGTTTCCCTTATTTGCAATATCTAGTATATGTATGAGTCAAGCGGAAAAGTTCAAAAAAGTTGATGTTAGGCGAAATCAACACCTAGAGAACTAGTGAAATAATTTTTCTTTCTTGCGATTGTTTCTAACATATTTATAAGATGATTTCTTTGTTGCTTTGTATGTCCCTCCCTCTCGTTATAACCCCTCTTTTCACTATATTTTTTGTTGTTATAATTTGGGGTGTGGAAGGGAAAAAAGAAATTGTTTAAATAGGGATAAAAGTGGACCCATTGCAACAATGAGATGTACAAGACCTTATGTCGAAAAATGAACTTTACAATATTGGTGGGGGGTTGGGATGGGGGGAAGGGAAATGGGAGGGCAGAGATGGTAAGGGGATACAAAGGAGGAGGTAACAATGCTTGATAAGAAATGTATTCATTACCTTGCTCATGTAATTGTAACCCCTCTGTATGGAATTTTCACAATGAAAAAACATTAATAATAACCAAAAATGAAACAATTACAGGATAAATTATTTTTGAGGCTCTGGCTTCCATTCTCAACATAAATAGAAAATGCAGGAAGTAGCACTGTGTCTCAAGTGGTACAGTTCTACTCTTGAGCTGAATTGCTCAGCGACTATGCCCAGGCCCAGAGTTCAAGTTGCATGACTAAAAAAAAAAAATGGAAAGAACCATTTCTTCCTTAGCCACAAACATAAGGGTGCTCTTTAAAGATTTTTGTAATTGAAAAATTCTCATTGTACAAATGAGTTAATGCAATTTCAAAAGGAAAGTCTAGAAAGTCAAGAAAAGCTCAATAATCAAATTCAAAATCTAGTTCTTACTTTTTAATGCAACAGTCTCTCTCATGTCTCTCATGGGTAGCTTCTATTGTAATTTACTTGGGAGTCCCAAGAGAATATAACTCAGTTTCAAATAACTCAAAGAACATCACTCCTGTTATATTACTAAGCTACATTACATCTGAGGCCTAGTGACCACATGAAATCACCAACTTTACTCGGGATGACTTCTGCCCTTGGGCAATAATAACTAGACTCCTTCACTGGTCTGAGACACCAAGATACTTCAAGAGACATAAGCCCCTCCTCTTATCAGACTTGCCAACCCAGAAAAACACCTGTTCTCAATATATGCTTAGCCATGAGTGGCTCACCCCTCTCATCTCTCAGCAATCTTCTCTTTTCCCTCAGAAAGATGAAAAGTAGTTCGAAAGTCTCTTCAACTCTTGTACAAAACATACCTATAGCATGAGATTCTCAGCATTGAGAAGGATGTCGTAACTACACCTGCCTTCATACTGCTGGTTCACCTTCTGAAACTTCTCAACCCTTTCTTCAATGATACTGCTGTCTGCTGTCTGTAGAACTGTTTTCCATCAGTACCAGCTATCCACACAGCTCCTTATAGTCTTCATTCAACAGGATCCATGAACTGAGTGTCTTCAATCTCCTCTTTTAGTTTTCTTTTTGTCGGTTGTGGGGCTGGAACTCTGACCCTGGGTACTGTCCTTCAATTCTTCAGTTCAAGGCTAGCGCTCTACCACTTGAGCCACAGTGCCAGTTTTTGGCTTTTTCTGTTTATGTGTCTGTGAGGAATTGAACCCTGGGACTCATGCATCTGAAGCAAGTACTATACCACTGAGCCACCTTCTGAGCCCCCTTCAATCTCCTCTTTGCTGATAGTCACCTGCATGGAAAAATGCAATTGGATATTTAAAATTGCCAACAAAAAGTGCCCTTCCCTCCAATTAATGGATTGTGAATTCAGTTTTGTTAGCATCTTGAAGGACTTACATCTTTTTCTTCCTCTTAGAAACCTAAGGTTTAGCATGATCAGATATACTTTTGCTGAAATAACAAATTTAGGTGGCCAACAGATCCTTTACTCATTTCACATCTATTACTAGCAGGTTACATCAAACATAAACAAGAAAGGCTTAATAAATTAAGCACCACATAAAATTCTTCTGCAAATATTCTATCTGTTCCTGTGCCAACATCATGTCCTTCTCTGGAATATGTGGCTCAGGTTGGCCTTCATAGTTGGAAGTTCTTTCAAATGCAGAGTCCTGTGAACCAACGACTTCTCTAGTTCCTACATTTAAACACAAAAAAGAGGGTTTATTTTTTTTAAAACCTTCAATACAAGCTGCTGCTTTTCCCCACACCTAACCTAATCTTTGATTAAACTCAATGGGAGGGGCCCAGCCAAGGAGAGGGATCTTAGAAATGAGAAACAGCCTTAGTCTCCTGAAGACCTACCTAGGTGGTCAGCTTCAACCTCAGTTGCTCTCAAAACAACATTGATTTCTTCAACTCCCCTTATCATTGCCTCAAGTTCGTCTTTCATGTTTCTATAACTCACTGTTATTTAACATATAGCTCAACACTCCAACTTAGTGGATAGTGAAGTTAAATAATTACTTGAAATTTAATTATCTTATATTTATAAGGTTATACAAAGTGAAACCTCATTCTAAACTGAGAAATGCATTCTTGCTAAAGTAGTCATTGCATAATCATTTCTCTTCTACTGGAGTTATTGTTTGGCTTTTTATTTTTATTTTTATTTTTGTTGTCCATGAAGCTTGAACTTTGGGCCTGGCCCCTGTACCTGTGCTTCTTTGAGCTCAAGGCTAGCTCTCTATCACTTGAGCCATAGGGTCACTTCCACTTATTTTTGAGTAGCTTATTGAAGAGTCTCAAGAACCACTATCCTCAATTCTCAAGTTCCTGAGTAGTTAATATTACAGGCATGAGCCAAGCCACTAGCACCTGCCTTGGGCTAACGTTCTAAATGAAATTGTGTAAGAAAAAAATTGTCTGTTAGTAAGGATCAGTAAAAAATTCCCTCTGACTTTGGAAACATTTTTTCTTGGTTTGTGTATTTTTCTTGCTGGTGGCAATCAAATTCAGAATTTCATGCAAACTAGGCATACTATCACTAGCCATACCTGGAGTTATTTTGTGTTCTATTTATTTTACTTTTGGAGGCTGATTCTAGGACTTGAACTCGGGGTCTGGGCACTGTCCCTAAGCATTTTTGCTTAAGGTTACTACTATGCCACTAAAGCTACAGCTGTGTTTCCAACTTTTTGATTGTTAATTGGAGATAAGCCACATAGATTTTTCTCCCTTGGGTCAGCTTTGAACAAAGATTCTTAAACTTCAGCCTCTTGACTGGCTAGGATTATAGACTTGAGCCACTAGCATACACTTATGTCTTTAAAAAATATCCATTAGTAACAATAATAAATGACTTATTATTACTACAGGATCACACCTACAATGCTACCTACTTGAGAGGCTGAGATCTGTAGATCATGGTGTAAATACATCATGGTTAGACAATTCAAAGTTCATTAATTTTTGTATGTGCTGGCCCTAAGGATTGAGGGCTTCAATTCAAAGCTTGAGCACTATTTTTGAGCCATAGTACCACTTCCAGGTTTTTCATAGTAGTTTTTCAAAGTAGTTCATAGGACTACTGGACTTTTCTGCCCAGGCTGGCTTTGAACTGCCATTTGTATCCTCCTGAGTAGGATTTAACCAGAAAAGCCACACTGAAGGTGCATACATGCTCAAATGGTAAATGCTAACCTTGGCTGGAAAAAGTTAAGAGGATTCAAGCCCCAGTATTGGCACATATACACTTATATGAATGCATGTGCATACACACACACACACACACACACACACACACACACACACACACACACACACACACACACACAAAACAAAAAAACCAGACTCCTATACCAAGTACCCCAGGATGAAAAAAAGGTAAAAATAACAAATTATAAGATGGATGATTATTTTAAGTAGCTTCAATAGTTACTAACATGGCTATATTGTGGCTTAGGTGGTAGAATGCTTTCCTCCCATACACCAGTTCAATTCCCCATGTTGTTCAAACCAAACCAAACGAACATAAACACACCAAGAAGCATATCCTACAAAAGATATATAATACTATGTAACAAACATTAATTATTAAAAATAACTGAAAAACAGCTAAATACAGCTATGTCAAAATCATGCATGGGGGGCTGAGAAGGTGGCTCAGTGGTAGAGCGCTTGTCTTGCATGCTTGAGGCCCTGGGTTCGATTGCCCAGCACCACATAAACAAAAAGAAAAAAGCCAGAAGTAGCTCTGTGGCTCAAGTGGCAGAGCACTAGCCTTGAGCTGAAGAGCTGAGGGACAGTGCCCAGGCCCAGAGTTCAGGCCCCATGACCGGACCCAAAAAAAAATCATTCATGGGAATACTCAATATCTAAAGAATGTATTGTTTTCTATCAAATCAATCTATAAATTGAATGCAATTTTCTGAGAAGTCTTATCAGGACTTTTTATAGTTTCAGGCTGGATAGCTTAGGAAAAATGAGACCTGGAAAATGACATCTAGGAACTCTGATAGAAACAATACATTTAGAAACATACATGCACTATCTTCTTTGCTTCTAACTCAGGGTGCGTTCATCATCTTAAGGATAAGCATCTGTTCTATGGCAAAAATATATGCATTCTTTCCTGTAAGAAATACACTAAAGGGGCTGCGAAGGTGGCTCAGTGTTAGAGTGCTTGCCTTGCATGCATGAGGCCATGGGTTCGATTACTCAACACCACATAAGAAAAAAGAAAAAAGCCAGAAGTGGCGCTGGGGCTCAAGTGGTAGAACACTAGCCTTGAGCTGAAGATCTGAGGGACCGCGGCCAGGCCCAGAGTTCAGGCCCCATGACTGGACCCTCCCCCCGATAAAAAGAAATACACTAAAGACTGAATCACCAAATAACCAAGAACTCAGATGGTGTAACCCCAGAGTGATTAAGAGCAAAGATAAACACCTATATATATGGCTTTATGACAGGACTTGCTTTTATTATATAAATGCCCCTGATGTCAAAGAGCTCTTTGCGTCTACCGTTAAGAGCACTCACACTCTGAGTGTGCCTCTGTCTTTCTGTTTATCTGCTTATCTGTTTGTTTGCTTGCTAACTCAATAAAACATTGCCAAGTTTTCTTACCATGGTGACTACTCTGCAAATTTTTATTCTGTGACCAAGGACCCTAAGTCAAGAGTTCCTACTTATAGAGGGAAACTTCCCCAAACCTCACCTGGACCCAGTGACTGTTGTTCCTCAAAGTTATGAGTTGAGTTGCTGAGTGGTAGAGTGCTTGCCTTAAATGCAAGAGACTCGGTGTTTGGTCCCCACTAACAGAGGAGAGGAAGGATTTCTAAAGATCAAAAGACACAAAGAATATGAAAGAACAATTTTGGGGACACACCATAACTCAAAATGAGGATTTGTTATACTAAAGCCTAGTAATCAAGACAATCTGGTATTACAGCTGAAGAAAAAGTATTACATAGGGTAGAGAACTGAGAACAAGCCTATGTAGAATCCTGAGATTTGACATTAGACTATTCAATAAATAGCTATTTGGAATAGCTAGCTATTTATATGGAATAAGATACAAAATAGACCTTAACTTAAAGCCATAGCAAACAATTCCTAAAAACAAAGGTAGAAAGCAACACTTAAAAGCTTTAAGAATGAAATAAGAGTGCATTTTAAGAATGGAGATTTTCCCCAAGGAAATGAATACAAAGGTAGGAAAATATCAATAAGTTTACATTACAGCAACACCTTGGTTGAGTAAGTAACATCAAAAAAAATATAAACATCCTCTCTTAAGACTGAAGACATTTAAATAGTATGTATTCAACAAAGGAACATTTCAATCAAGAAGATGACAGATAGGATACATGATATTGAATAAAATATCTGAGCATGCAATTCACAAGAAAAGGCATATGTGATGTGGCAAGATTTATGAAAAATATTCTGTCAGGAACAATAAAGAGATACCACACTTGTCAGACTAGGGAAAAGTTAAAAATATACTGGACAATACCAAATGATTGGAGAAGGATTATATAAGAATATATGTGGATATGGATACAAACTTTATCATTATGCAAACTGCATATAGAGGAGTAAAAGTTATCAAACACTACTGACTAAAATTCATGAAGAAAATGTTCATACATAATATGAAGGACATCACATTTAATATGCACTGTCATAAGTATTTGTGATGATTTTTAGTACACTGGAAAATTTTTCAAGGAAGAAAAAAGGGGGTAAGAAGCCTTAATAAGGACCCTCATTTGTGAAATAACTTCAAGTACCCCACTACTTACTAGTTCGTAATGTTTTCTTTTTTGTTTTGCAATTCAGTTCCCACAGGGCAAGGGCAGGAGAGGAACAGCTTCCTTTGAATTGGGGTCATCTGCAAATGGTACCTGCATCTAGGACAACACAAATCATGAAGCTAGAGGTTTGCAAGATTAAGAAAAACAGGCTAATGGCCATGACCTCTTTGTGGAAGGGGAAGCACTGGATGGGGTGAGCAACAGTATCCCCTGCTCAGGACTCATAATCCCAGTATATAGGCTATAGTTGGGAAGGGTGGTGGACATACTCCAAGCTCCAATGTGCCATCTCTTCTGCCCTCTAGAGCCCACCCTTAGTCCAACTGGCACCACATAGGCACAATCATGTGTCCACATTCCATGAATGGGTTCCCATAGAATGGCAGGGTGGGAGCAATCTTTACATGAAAATGGATATATCTCAGATGGTACTGTCTCTGAGGCTGACAAATCATGAATAAAGAGTTCCTTTACATGATCAAGAAGAGGTCCTCACTATGAAGTCACTGTACAAGGTAAACGACTAGTTAGGGAGGTAGCAACATACCCAGATCCAAGTTAATAACCCCAGGCTACAAAGGCATTACAGGGGTATGGACACAGGGCCTGGCCCAATATGCCCACAATCAGGCCTATCTGGCATCATGTATGTGCCCTCTTATGAAAGTGTGTACTGGGGCATAGGCCTATCAGAAGGGACCAGCAAGACAGTTGTCCACATGGTGAAGAGCAAGCTACCAGGCATGACCTCTCTTTAGCAGTAGTAAGCACTATTTAGGAAGGTAGGCAGCACCCCAAGTTCCAGGCGTATAAGCCCGACTCCACAGGCCTGTGAAAGGGATGTTTTATAGTCTCCAACCCCAGCCTTTTTCTCTTGGGTCCAAAAACACCTAGGACCTATCCAATTTAAAAATAGGTTAAGTGCTTTCATGGGAAAATGTGTATACACATGCACAAAATCCCTGACCCATGATTTCATTTTCACAGGACAGAGGAGGGAATGGAATCACTTTGAATTGAAGGCCTCCCAAGGCTACACTGAAATTAACCAGCTAAGGAAAAAGGACAAGCTATGGCTTCCCTTCTTCTGGATGCAATATATTGCACAACAAGGCCACTCTGGCACCACATTTGTGCCCTCCTGTGAATGTGTATACACACATGCACAACACATATCACAACTGGATTCCCACAGTTCCAACCGGGAGTGGAACCACTTACTGAGAAGGACATAGGCACATATAGCTGCACCTGGGCTGACTCATACCAGGAAGCCAGAGGTCCCAAAGTGAAGAAAAACTGGCCGCCTTGTATGGCTTCCCTGTAACCGGATAAGCCCTGGTTAGAAAGTGCAGCACCATGCCAAACTCCAGCCCTGTAATCCCAAGCAGCACAGGCCATACTCTGCAAGGGAGACATGAAAGATCTACTCTCTAAGCCTTTCTTCCCTTGGGCTGGCATCAGCACCCAAGTGGGAAAATCTTGCCACAGGTCCTTGTGTTCCACAAACTGGTGTATACACAAGCACAATGATATACTCACTCAACCCCACACAAATATTCAGTTACCACAAAGGGAGAGTGGTCCTATTTGCATAGAAACTAGGGCATCTGGAATGGCACTGTCACCTGGGCCTTCAGAGAAGGACCTGCAAGATGTTAGTCCAAGAGGGAAAGAACAGGGATTTGGGCATGCTCTCCCTGTAGGAGGAGGAGCACTGGTTGTGGAGGGTGGACGCATGCCCACTTCGAATCCCACAACCCTGGGCTATACAGGACACAGCTAAATAGCAAAACAGGACAACTTGTAGTCAAGGAATCTCCAAGTCTTCTTTCACTTGGGTACTATAATATATAGTACACAACCAGTCAAATCTGACACTATGTACATGCCTTAGTGTGAATGTGTGTACATACATGCACAACTGCTCACCAGTGATTTGGTTCCCACAGTGTGGCAGGAGAGGTCTAACATAAAATGAAATGGGGGGCATGTGGGATGGCATCTGTTGTGGCCTGGCACAGATCAGGAATTTAGATTTCCTTAAGGTAAACAAGAGGCTCTCAATCATGTATTCACTTTAGCAGGTGAAGCACTAGTTAGGGAATATGTTGGAAGCATCCCCTGCTCCAGACCAATAATCCTAGGATACACAGGCATATGCTGGGTAGGTATGTGGGGCCACTGGAGCACCGTGTATGTACATTACTTCAAATGTCTGCAAACCCTCTCACACTTGACTCTTTTGGCATAGAGGATGAGTAGGATGAACTTACTTCAAATCACATGTATCCAGGATGGCACCCCCAACTGGGCCCACAGGACCACGAAGAGATCATGAAGCTGAAGTTGAAGGAGCCCTTGGGTATGACTGCCCTGTTAAGAGGTGAAACACTGGTTGAGAAGGGTATCAGCATCTGCAGCTCCAAGCCCATAACCTCAGCCTACACAAGTCATAGCCTGGGAGGCATGAAAAACCATGCCTCGAATGAACATTAGATGCTACATGAATGAGAAAATTTCCATCCATCATAATCACAGCCATATAATGTATATTATCTAACTATTTGAAGTAGGTGGAACATGGGTTTTTCTTGTAATTTTCAAAAATATAAAAATTAAGATCTTTTTTGTTTTTGGTTTGTTTCTTTTTTTCTTTTGTTTTATCTTGTTTTGTTTTGTTTTTGTGCCTGTCTTGGCACTTCAAATCAAGATCAAAGTGCTGTTCCAAAACCTCTTTGTGCTGAAGGTTAGCCCTGTACAACTTGAGCCACAGCAGTATTTCCAGCCTTCTCTGAGTAGTTTGTTGGAGATAAGAGTCTCATGAACTTTTCTGCCATGGCTGGCTTCAAACCACAATCCTCATTTCACAGCCTCCTCACTAATTAGAATTACAGGCCTCATGGATAGTTTTTTAAAACAGTTGTACAATGTATCAATTGGTTTTTACAATGCCTCTTAGACTTTGTCATAGTTTCCATCGACTCTTCTAATCTATAAAAACCCCACCCATCCCCTTTCTTTCCTAGTTCCATTTAGACATATGTGCATTGAATCTTATGTTGTATTTTCCAAGCCATCTACTCCCTATTCCTTTGCCTCTTTCCATGTCTCCTTTAACACCTACCCAAGGACAAGATAAGCTTCATCTTTTTACTGTTCGCATATGATATTGTTACATCAGAGAGGTTACAACATACAATTGAGTCATTATGTCGAAAATGAACTTTAAAACTTTGGTGCAGAGGGGGCTCGCAGGGGAGGATTAGGGGGGGTGGGGGAGGATGGGAAGGGATGGGAAGGGGACAAAAAGAAGGAGCCTAAAATGCTTGATAAGAAATGTACTCATTATCTTGCCCATGTAATTGTAACCCCTCTGTACAATACTTTCACAAAAAAAATTAATACAACATAAAATTTTACTGCTTTCTGTACTATATAGTCTGAACTCATATATAATTAATGGTCATGTGTTTTACTTTTTTCAAATTTCATGTTCATATTTTAGATCTAATATTACATATGAAAGGTTTTACACTCAATTTCTCTTTCTGAGTCTTTCAACATCCCTTGCACATGACCATGCATGTGTGTGTATGTGTATGTGTGTGTGTGTGTGTGTGTGTGTGCGCACACACACACACACATGCTAGTTCAGGTTGACAAATGCAGAGCCTTATTCACTTTTTGCTTTTTTCCTCAAGGCTAGTACTTTACCACTTAAACTACAAATTACTTCCTGCATTTTGATGGGTACTTAGAGATAATTTTCCTTAGTAACTGGTATTATTATGTATGAACCACCCAGTTCAACATATTATCACACTCTAAAGTCATTTTCAACTTCCCAATTTTTAAAGGAAATTATTGATAGGGCTTAAAACTCCAAATAAACCAGTAATCTACTGTAACTTTTGCATTCCCTTTTTCATGCCAATTAGATTATAGATAGCCTATTATCTTTGAATGCATAGTCTTTGATATCACAAAAATTATGTTCCTAAATACACCTTTTTCCTATCATACTTTTTCCTTTTTGGCTGTCATTTATGTGGCATTTATTATTATTTGTACCTGGAAGAAACATTGCATACTTGTACTTTTGTTTTCCAAAAGTCTAAAATATTTGTCTAAAATATTTGTAAGTCAAATACAACTGAGTTATTTCTAACTGCCTTTGGAATATAAAGAAAATTTCATTGTATGTATGTTTATATATGTATATATGGTACGTATGCAGGTATATGTGTATATATATATATATATATATATATCACATTTTTTGATCCATTCATCTATTGAAGGACATATGGTTTGGATCAATATCTTAGCTATATTAAATATTGCTGTTATAATCATAGTTGTGCTGGTAGCCTGAGTATGGCCTTGTTTGTGATCCTTTGGTAAATGCCCCAAAGTGGGATTTCTGGTTCATAGGGGAGCTGAAATGTACTCATTACCTTGCTCATGAACTGTAACCCCTCTATACCGCATTTTTAGAATTAAAAAAGTACAAAAAAAGACAGAAGCAAAGCCAAGAATGTGCTGAACCTGGCTGTCACTCATGAATGCTCACAGATGGCTAGGAGAAGGGCCAGGCTAGTGGTACTATGACAGGCTTGGCTTTGGCTTCTTCTTCAAAATGAGAAGTGAACAACAGGAGACTATTTTGTAACTAATCAACACTCAATTAGCTAGGGGTAGAAAACAAAACAATAACAAAAAAGAAATATAAAGAAAACTAAAATATAAAGAAATCTGTGTTTAAGAGCATAGGGAGTTTTAGGCTCATGATTTGGGTATGATGTCAACTTAGCTCATCTCAGAGAAAACAAATGTAAAAACCCAATGAATTATTTTTAACATACCTCTTAATTTTTCTATCCCCAATTTTCTTGTCTTCTGTTCTTGATTCTTGAACAGATAACCATTTGAGGGGATGTCGTGGATAGATGAGTATGGAGGAAGCATCAGCAAACATGGAAAAGCAAATCCGGCCATACCTATATAGAGTGTCCATCCAAACTGTTCGGCCATTTATGCATAGATAAATCCAACTTTTGCAGAAAAAAGAATAAGTCCTTGAAACATCTGTTCAGCTAGCTTCTTCCCCTTGTAAACCTGGTTGTAACCCGGCGTCCAGCCCATGAGGGCTGTGGAAGTGGTTGAGTCAAGGAGTATTGCATACTCCTGAATGGTTCGCTTTCAGGGTAACTGGAGGCAAGGAGCCAAGATTGGGATCTGGTAAATTGCTCTAAGCCTTGCTTTTGAGGGTTAATGGCTGCGGCTGCCCATACTGGCTGCGTCTCCATGGCGACGGCATTTTATCAGCCTCTTTTCATTCTTTTCTAACACCTGAAATGGCACCAATTTAGACATTTTAAGATATTACTTCACTCATCCCACTTTCACCTATGCAATCTTGTAGAGGTCCAGTAGTGTCCCAATCTGGGCAGATTTTAATCCTGGTGGTCTTGTAAATGCTGCCACAGTTTTACAGTTTCTCATACAAGACTGGTTAAGGATCTCGTACTTCCTAAAGAGGCAAATGAAGGGATTTTTAAATGCTATCCAACTTCCATATTGAACCACATAAATATCAAATCCCAAGGTCAAGTTATAGTTTTTTTTTTCATTTCTTCAACAGAAAAAGCCAATCCCAAAACGAATTATAGTTCTTGAAAATCAAGCTGCATAATGAGCATAGAAATTTAGGGAGTTTTTCAAAACGTAAGATTTTGATTGTTTGAATGCTTACTTCCCTGCCAATGAATATGTTAAAACATTATCTCCAATCAGGATAAATTGCAAATATTGTACTTATGTTTGTAAATAGGAATAAGTAAGGACATGAAGGGAATTTGTCATGCAAGACATAACGACTTATACATCTCAGGGGTGGGGGTAGGCGGGTGGGAGGATTGGGGGGGCAGGTGGAGGATGGGAAGGAATGGAAAGGGGAAACAAAGGAGGAGGCTACAATGCTTGATAAGAAATATACTCATTACCTTGCCCATGTAATTGTAACCCCTCTGTATGGTATTTTCACAATTAAAAAAAAAAGAAAGCAAGACAAGTTGTGAGGCCTCTCCTTACTCATCTCGTAAGCTTCTCCTGACAGAACTGATGTTGGATTTGTCTCAGATAATACAAAAAATTCGAAAATCAGCTTTGCCAATCAAACAGGTACTGTGGATGATTAGTACAATATATTGATTGCACAGTTTCAGTCTGTAGGCCAACACAAGGTGCTACAGCTGGCTCTGGCTTTAGATCTTAAACTAATGTTAGTGTTGCCACTAGAGTGGGCTCCAAAAAGAGTCAAAAACATTCTAAAAGTCTCAAAGTGCCTAACAATCACACAAAAACTTACTTTGTGAGTTGGTCCTAAGGTATGAAGTTCAAACTGGAGTTGGGAAGAATTTCATTGTGTCTAGAGCCCATGAGGACTTCACACCTACTGAACCTGTTTAGGATTTCTAGTGTTAATGACCAACTGTCCATTCCCTGGAGAGCAGCAGAGCTTGGGTTTTCCAGTGCCTGGGGGAATGCTGTTACACTGTACGTGGTTCATATCTATGCAATGTATTAGAACAACGAGCTCTTTTCCAAATAATCCTGTTTGATTAAAGTCTCACAATCTGCTATAAGCTATCCTTGCTCTGTCTATATATAGGTTAGGGAAACTCCTTTCAGATAGAATCAGGTGCCCCCTTCATAAATATTAATTCTTTTTCTCATGCAGC
This sequence comes from Dipodomys merriami, assembly GCF_024711535.1. Taxonomy (NCBI): domain Eukaryota; kingdom Metazoa; phylum Chordata; class Mammalia; order Rodentia; family Heteromyidae; genus Dipodomys; species Dipodomys merriami. The sequence goes on from NW_027202400.1 coordinate 150,653, forward strand.
AAATAGTTGAAGTTGGATTAAGAGAATATTTTTTTCATTCAAAAGTAGAGGCACAAAAAAAGATTCCGAAGATACCACAGCTGTAAACAGCACACACTAAAGGGCCAGCCTAAGCCAGCATCTTCATGGCACATAAAATGTGGTGCTGAAAGTAACCAGTGAGGGTGCTTCTCTGATCTGAGCACTCCATTTTCAGGCTCTATTTCCAATGCTTTTCCTGCAGGTCAAGAGTTTCACATTATTAGAATTGGCACTCATATTTTGAACAGATAGTTCAGTGCCAGGTGGATGTTGGCAAACATCCAGTAGATGGTCGGCAGAGTTAGGCTGCATATTTTGAAGAATTCACCAACTCCAACAAGTCTAAGTGTAGGATACCTTGTAAAAGACTCATCTGTACCCAAGTCACAATGTCTATATTTACTCCATGATACCCTTATGGCATTAGGGATATGTAAAATTACTCTAGGGAGATATCTGTTATTCCTATAACAGGTAAAATCTTTCCTCCATTACTTATTGTGATCAGAAATGCATAATGATTCCTATTAGTGTATGTGGACAATTTGTAAATTGTAGCTTTATTTAATATATCATTGATTCTTTTTTTTTTTTTTTTGGTCCGGTTGTGGGGCCTGAGCTCTGGGCCTGGGCACTGTCCCTCAGCTCTTCAGCTCAAGGCTAGCGCTCTACCACTTGAGCCACAGTGCCACTTCCGGGTTTTGTCTTCTTTTTTATGTGGTGCCGAGGAATCGAACCCAGGGCCTCATGCATGCAAGGCAAGCGCTCTACCACTGAGCTACCTTCCCAACCCTATATCGTTGATTCTTAAAAACATCAAATGGATATTTGAATCATTTCACAAGATTACTTTCTGAGTACTTGAAACAACTGCTGGCTTCAGGGAGACTTCTAGTCGATGAGACAAGCAGGATCGCTCTGGCTCCAAAGGCCCCACATGTGTACACAAGGGCAGCACTTGTGGTGAGTAAATATTTCCACTCACAGAGCTTCTCTCTCTCTGACCACAATTCCAGTCATCTTCTCCTGGACACTGTCTCCAGGTATTCCAGTATGCCCTAAGTTGTGAATGGTCCTTGTTTTTCTAGCCCATAAAAATTGAAGAGCTAAAATGTAAAATAAAACACTACATTACAGACAACATAAAAGAAGAAACATCTTATTTAGACAGTAAGCTACTGATTAAAACTTCAAATAAATCAGTAAATAAGAGCAAAATTTGACAAATGGGGTTACACTGAATTAAAAATGTGGCACAACACAATAAACAGTAACTAGGGTGAATAGATGGCTTATAGATTAGCTTAACATCAGCCAAGAACTTAATTATCAGAATATGAAGGAAGGTTAGAAATCTAAACTCTTAAGTAATGTTAATGAACACATTGGCAAGCAAATTTAAAGATATTCCTGACATCTGGAAGTATATGGGGCCAATTAAAATACAAAAATAGATGCTCAACATCCTTGGCATAAAGGAAATGCAAAGCCAAAGACATTGAATTTTTCACACTTCAATGACAATGTCTATCACCAAGAACACAAATAAAAATGCTGGCAAAATGAAGTAAAGTGATCACTTATACACAATTCATAGGAATATCATTTCATACTATGGAAATATATGTAGTTTCTCACAAATTATAAATAGCTGGATGCTTGTGGCTCACGCCTGTAATCTTAGCTACTCAGGAGGCTGAGATCTGAGGAATGCGGTTCAAAGCCAGCCTGAGCAGGAAAATCTGTGAGACTCTATTTTTTTTTTTTGGGGGGGGGGGTCCTGTCGTGGGACCTGAACTCTGGGCCTGGGCGCTGTCCCTCAGCTCTTCAGCTCAAGGCTAGAGCTCTACCACTTGAGCCACAGCTCCACTTCTGGCTTTTTTCTTTTTGCTTATGTGGTGCTGAGGAATCGAACCCAGGGCCTCATGCATGCAAGGCAAGCCCTCTACCATTGAGCTACCTTCCCAGCCCCTGTGAGATACTTATCTCCAAAAATCCACTAGAAAATCAGAAGTGGCACTGTGGCTCAATCTGTAGAGCACTCTTCTTGAGCTGAAGAGTCCAGGGACAGCACCCAAACTCAGAGTTCAAGCCCCATAACTGACAAAAAACCCACAAAAACGATAAATAGATTGAAGATATGAATCAATACCACTACCTTATGAGATTGAGGTTCATTGCATATGTACATGTATGTGTATAAATAAACCCTCTATAGAATTAACATATGCTGCTAAGAATGAAAAAGTAAGTTTTACAATTATATAATATAAGGAGTATACAAGATTAAAGGGCCAGTGGAAACCTCATTAAAAATTTTTCCTACATCAAATACAGTGAAAATGGGTTATACTTTGGGAGAGGGACATACAAAGCAACAAAGAAATCATCTTATGAATATGTTAGAAACAATAGCATGAAAGAAAAACCATTTGAATCCTGATCTAGAGGTTCATTTCTCCTAAAATCAACTTATCTGACCATTTCTGCTTGTCTCAGACATATACTAGTTATTGCAAATTATGTAATTGTAACCCCTTTGTATGATATTTTCACAATAAATAAAAGTTTTTCCTTCTACAATCTATAGTACATTTGCTGATTTGTTTAAACAGCAATGCACATTTTCTGATACGTAGTATGTGATTATGGGCAAGTACATCATCATGTGCATGGAAGGTTTCTACATTTGCAGAGTGTGTACACATCTCTGAAGTAGCTCTGCTCTCAAGGGCCATTGAGGTCTCTGTATGGTATTTGTGTCTAATATATTATGACAAGTAGAAAACATAGAGTCGGTACCGATATTGATTTAGGCTCATGGTAGAGAAGGATGTCTTCTATTACCATATGTTCTCAAAAACATGTCCTGAAAAACAAAACTAGATTGTGAAAGCAGGTTGAGTAAAAATTACCTGTGTAAAGGTGAAAGTTCAGAATGCAAATGTGACATTCAATTTGGCATCAATCTTGATTTATTGAGACTAACTTACTGATATTTTTATGATGTACTAATCTGTGAATTTATCAGAATATATTAGATATAAATTCTAGAGCCCTTAGTAACATTTTGTTGGTTTCAGCATCATCATTGCTTCCAGGGAGAAGTAAGCAGGTACATTTTTGGAAGCCTGTGCAAATGGAAATTTTATGGAACCCTGCCTAGATCAATCAGCAATGTTCTGTGGACATTGAATTTATGAACTGACCCATTGGGTCTGATGCCCTAATAACTTTGGTTGATATCCCACTACAATACATTTTTTTTCTGTCCATTTCACCATGCACCTGACATGGGATCCTCTGATGCAATTCAATTGCATCATTCTGAATGACTTTTCGGCAAATAGACACAGATATTGGAGTAAACATATCAAAGTTAACTTCAACACTAGGGACTCACTGTCTGTGGTCTTGGAAGAAACTGTAGCACCCGAGATGAATAAGGAGAACCTGCAAGTGTGCTTTCCAACCTATGTTTTTCTTCTGGATGCAAGGCCACAGACGCAGAGCTCCAGGGAAGAATTTAATACATTCTTCCTGGGGATTCACAAGAGTTTCCCATGAAAGATGGACTATACTATACATGTTTGTGAATAAAAGGACTCATGTGCACATGTGCAAAGATATCTATATATACACACATATATGTGTGTGTGTGTGTGTGTGTGTGTGTGTGTGTGTGTGTGTGTATACCTAAAACTGTGGGCCTCAGTTTGAACCAGGATTTCAGCTTAGCAGATACTTCAGGGATGTACCTTTCGACTTTCACATTCCTTTTCCTCCAGGTTCCACTCTTTGTTAGTCCTTGGCTGGCATTATGTGCTTTTCTACAATGAAGTACTGAGCACACATGGATGTTGCTGGTGTTTTGGCCCTCTACACTTTAGACAAAGATCGCAGTAACAGGCGATGTTTCCAAGGCGTGAAGAGAACAAGCCCTAAGTAACTCATTAATCTATTTCCATTTGCTGTTTTGTTCTCAGGATAGGCAATGCCTGAGGGAAGTTTAGGTGCACAGATGAGTGTTCTTTTTATTCTCTACCATGACAACCCATCCTTATGCACCAGTAAAAAGCTCAGTTTCATACTTGTACTTTCATCTATGGTTCAGTACATTTCTATCTACTAGTAGGAAATGAATTTGGTTTCCTTCCATATATAGCTTCTCTTTCTAGGGCTATAAGCACTACACTTTACTCAACTATCTTCTTAATCCCAGAAGTCACTTCAGATTATGATGGGATGGCTGCTATTTCAAACAATTTGAGTCAGTGTCACCAATTCTGTACTAAAAGGCTTCAGATACTCCCTTACCTCCTATTATACACACACACACACACACACACACACACACACACACACACACACACACACACATATATGTGTGTATATATATATATATATATATATATAGTCCTTATCTTATACGCCAGTAGTATATTTTAGATATGAGGCCTTTATCTGATGCATACTTAATAAAGATCTTCCCCCAATCTGTGGGCTTTCAATTTATCTTGCTAGCTATGCCATTTGCATTGCAGAAACTCTTCATTTTGAGGCAATCCCATGCATCCAGACTTTCTTTGATTTGTTGTGATTCTGCATATTGACTTCAGACATTTTGAATTGTTTCAAGGATCTTTGGTGTTTCCCCACCTCTTCAGGGTATCAGGTCTTACACTCAGGTCTTAGTTTCTTGTGTAATTGATTTAGGTGAAGGGTGATATATAAGGCTCTATAATTTCTGTTCTAATCTCTTTGAAGTTTTCAGCACATGTTTACACAATTCTCTCTCAACAACTTGTTGAAGATACTGCCTTCCTTCTATCCTATTTTTTTTCTCTCCTGATATATTATGTGGCTATAAGTATGTGGGTTCATTTCATGGTCTTCTATTCCATTGGTCCTCACCTCTGTACTTTTTTTTGGCAGTTGTGGGGCTTGAACTCTTTGCCTGGGTGCTGTTCCAGTGCTCTTCAGCTCAAGGCGAGCACTCTACCCCTTGAGCCACAGTGCCACTTCCAGTATTCTAGTGGTTTACTGGAGATAAGAGTCTCACATACTTTCCTGACTGGGCTGGATTTGAACCGTGATCCTCAGATCTCAGCCTCCTCTGTAGCTAGGATTACAGGCATGAGCTGCTGTTGCCCTGCTTTCTGCCCTATTCTTGTACTATTATCAAACTGTTTATTACTATGACTTTATCACAGAGTTTGAAGTTGGGTATTGATATTTTTCTAGTACCAGTCTTCATGCTGAGGACTGTTTTTGTTGTTCTGGTCTTTGACTATTCTACAAGAATTTTCAGATTGCTTCTTCTATATCATTGAAGAATGTTTTTTAAGATTTTTCTTAGTATTGCATTGAATTTGTAGATAGCTTGAGGCACTACTACCATTTTCACGATGATAATCCTTCCCAATCAAGACCATGGAAGGTTATTCAATTACCTTATAGTTGCTGCAGTTTTTCATATTTTTAAATTTTTCTTTAAATATTGTGTACATCTTTTGTTAATTTAATTCCTAGGTATCTTAAATTCTTTTGTGGCTATAGTAAATCGATTTGAATTCCCGATTTCAGTCTTGAGTTTCACATTGTTCATACAGCACAAAAGTATTCATTTTTGTGGGTTGATTTAAATCCTGCTACTCTTCCAAAGTTCTTCATCAGTTCAAATAATTTGTGGTAAGAATTTATAGCCATCTTTAAATACAGGATCATGTCATCTGCAAAGAAGGATAGCTTTACTTCTCCTTTCCCTATTTGTGTCCCCTTTCTAGTTTCTCTGTCTTTTTTGATCTTGCTAAGAATTCCACTACCCTATTGAAGAGGAATGGAGAGAGTGGGCATTTTTGCTTGTTCTTAATTTTAGAGGAATTGTTTTTAACTTTACATAAAATACAATGAGGTCTATAATTTTGTTATATGTGGCATTGGTTATATTTCGGAATGGTCCATGGCTTCTAAGCTTCTCCCAGAGCATTTGTCATAAAGAGGTGTTGAATCTTGTCAAATACTTTGTTTATATGATTTTGTAGTTGCTGTCCTTGTTTCTGTTGATGTGTTGAATCTAATTCGATCATAGAATACAACTTCTTTGGATAGTTGTTAAATTAGGTTGGCTGGAATTTTATTTAGAAGTTTTGCATTGATGTTACTCCAAGAAATGGGTCTACAGATCTCTTTCATGATGAGTGTATGTGGTTTTTGGATGAGTGTTTTGCTGGTTTCAAAAAAGAACTTTGGTAGTGATCTTTCCCTTTCTGTTTCATTGAAGATTTTTAAGAAATAATGGAGTGAGTTCTCTTTGAAGGCCTTATAGAATTCAGCTATATATTCATCAGGTTCTGGGCATTCCTTGGATGGGAGGTCTTTTATTGCCAGTTCAATTTCATTACTTGTTATGGGTCTATTGTCTTGGTTCCAATCTATTTTGTTAGTTGGAATATATCAACATTCTCTGGAAATTTCACCATTCCTCCCGATTCTCCAATTTGTCATGATAAATGTTTACAAATTATTCCCTTCTAATGTTCTAAAGCTTGATTGTATCTCTCTTGATTTTCCCATTTTTGCCTCTAATTTTCTTTATGTGTGTACATACTCTTCTTTTGGGGATCAGATTTGCTAAGAGTATGCCAGTTTTATTAATTTTCTTAAAAGAACCAATATTTGTTAATGTTTTATGGTATTTTTTTCTCTACTTTATTTGATTTAATTTTTAGTGTTTCAACCTTTTACTTTGGCTTTTGGTTTATTCCTGTTCTTCAAGAACCTTGATTTTCATCATTAAACTACTGATTTGAGATTTCCCCAACTTGTTTTTGTAAGCACAGAGTTATAAATATTCCTCTGAGTACTGTCTTCATTGAGTCCTAGAGGATATGTATTTTATGGGTTCATGTATGTTGTTTAATAAATATTTGAATTCCCATTCTAATCTCTTCATTCTGTGATATATTATTCATTATCCACACTTTACAGAATTTTCTGTCATAGCATTATGTGTTGAGCTGTAATTTTATTCCATTTTGATATGTCAGGATGCAGGGGAATAATATCATATTTTTTTAATTTGCAAGATTTGTTTTGCGACTTAAAATATGATCTACTTGCTAGAGTGTTCATTGAGTTGTTGAGAGGAATTTATATTCTGATGCTCCTGTTTAAATATTCACTAGATATCTGGAAAAACTAGGTGGTCCATACAATCATATATTTATGAGTTTTCTTTGCAGAGCTTTTCCTGGATGATCCAGAGATGACAATGTTGTGTTGATGTTACCAATTATCAATGTGTTTAGATCTATATGCATTGTTAGATTAAGATGCATTGTTTAATAAAATTGGGTACTCCAGCATTTGGTACATAGATATTTAGAATTGGTATATCACTCTGAGAAAGAGTTCCCTTTATTAGTATGTAATGTCCTGCTGTGTTTATTCTCATTAATTTAATTTGATGTCTATTTCATCTGATATTAGGATTGCTACTCCACCCTATATTTTGTGGGTTTGCTTTCTATTTGATAATTTTTTTGGTTGGGACAGCAGGTGGATGTGTTTTATATTTTGATCCAATTTCTCAATCTATGTCACTTAATTGTAGGGTCAAGTCCAATAAAATTGATATTTAAGACTGAGAATTATTTAGTAACTCTTAACATGTTACTCACCTTTCTTCTGTATCTTGATTATCTGCCCTATTGCTTGGTTATACTGTGTATGAAACTTTAATTGCCATTTTCCTGAACTTCTATGGATTCTGTAAGTAATTCTTGAATTACTTATATTTTAATATTGCCTCAATTGTTAACTTGAAAGGTTTCATTGCATTAATTTCTTTAGAATGTGCACACACGAATAACTTTATACACATAAACATGACAAAAGAGAATGAAAAGTACTTTGATCCTCTTTACTTTTTTATAGTCATTCTTTCCAATATCTCAACCTAAATATATTGGGAAGTGATTACTGCATTGTGCCACGGTGGCCTTGGAAATTGGATTTCAATGTAAAGCTTGCTGACATTCTCATCCCCATGTTGGAGGTTACTCTCTCCATAATAAGCATCTTGGAGTTGGATGACTCCCTTTACTATTGTTATATGAATAAGAAATAAAATTCCATCACCTGATGGTTAAGGTCTTGTTTTGCTTGATATTGCATCAAGTGTTTTTTTTTACTCTGTTGGGTCTGTGAACATAACTTGCTATAGAATCTTCCTTAAATGACACTTAGCTTCTGAAAAACATTCTTACATGGAAGATTTGTTAGTTACTCTGACCTGCAATATAACCACATTACACAAACTAGGTGGGCTGAAATAAAACTTTTCTCATATGTGGAGATAGTTACCAAAGATGAAAACAATAGAATATTTGTTGTCTCATGAAAGCCAGCCCCACATTTAATGGAAAATGATTGCTGTGGTTTATGTGGTAGTAGAGATAAAGCAAACTATCTTGGGCCTTAACTAACTTTTTAAATTTCATTCATGACAAATTTCCTTCATGTCTTTCACACATGAAACTATATTCACATTAGATCCCAATTTAGGGTAAGATTTTAACATATATATGGGCAAGAAATTAAGCATTTTATACTTCAACATCCTAAGTTTGAAATACTCGTCTTGAAATTCTATGTTCATTATTCAGGTTGACATTCATGAACTACTAGTGTGTTTTTTGTGGTAGTTGCTATTAAAGAGAACAACAAATATCCTAATCTTTTACATAACTTGACTCTGGGATTATATATATATATATATATATATATATATATATATATATATATATATATATATATAATGTTCAATATGGAATTTCAACAGCATTTAAAGATCCCTTCATTTGCTTCTTGGGAAATTATAATATTCCAAACCACAATCATATGAGGGAAAAAAGTCCATAGCAGCACTTACAGGACCATCAGGAAGAATATCTGCCCAGATTGTTACATTTCTGAACCTTTACAGGTTCACAGATAAGAATAGGAAGGGTAGGCGATAGTAAAAATATCAAATTTAGGGCCATTTCAGCTGTTAGGAGAGTATGATAGGAGGAGATTGGATTTATGAACCTATCAAATTTTGTGATATCAAAGAGTAAGTACTCAAATATAATGGAATAGGATAGTCCCTTTGGTTTGAAAAGAGAAAAGTTAGATATGACAAGAGGGATTTTTTAAAAGTTTTACCCTTACTAATTTTCTTTAAAAAATCAGGAAATGACTTGAAAGTGTAAAGATATGTTCAGCAGAGTGTGCAAGTAATCAGAAAACATTCTGAATCAACAAGAATTAAACAGGAATTAATGTGTGGTTCAAGTTGTTGATTGGTAGCTTTGAAAGGAGTAGTACATGAGTCCCTGAGTTTATAGCCCTGTATTACTACACATATACATATGCTCCTGTGTAAGATATATTGAATGAAGAAAGTCAGGCTCAGAAAGTGAAAGTAGGGGGCTGGAAAGGTGGCTCAGTGGTAGAGTGCTTGCTTTGCAAGCATGCGACCCTGGATTCCATTGCTCAGCAGAAAGATCTGGAAATGGTGCCATGGCTCAAGTGGTAGAGTGGTAGACTTGAGCTGAAGAGCTGAGAGACAGTGCCCAGGCCCAAAGTTCAGGCCCCACAATTGTCAGGAAAAAAGAAAGTAAAAGTAGGTATGTGTTCTCTCATATGTAATATTAGATAAAAATTATGCTCATGAAATATTATAAAGTTATGGAGCCCACATATATTCACTTACATATATACATGATCAATCTGAATAAATTATAGTACATATCAATCTAACCTTTCTGAAATATTAACAGACTATATAAAAAATGAGCACCAGAAGCATATCTTCTTGGGGCGTTTTAAGGGGATGTGGAAAGGTGCAAAGGAAAAAGAAGAATATGGTTGGGCAAATACAACCTAATATTCAATGTACATATGTGAAAATGGAACTATTAAAGTCAGGGAATACCTGTGGTAGATACAAATGAGAGGAGTTGATGTGACAAAGACCAGAAGAGTTGATATGACAAAGACAAAGACAGTGACAAAGACCAAAAGACATTGTACAAATTGATTTGTTTTATACTTAATTAAAAAGTTTGATTTTTTCTTTTCAAAAACTAAAGGAAAAACATGTCTAAGTAAAATACAGTGAAAGCAGGGGTTATACCATGGGGGAGGTACATACACAGCAACAAAGAAAGCATCTTATAAATATGATGGAAACAATCGTAAGAAAGAAAAAAAAAACCCAAATGAATCCTTATGTTGGGGTTTATTTTGCCTAACATCAATTTGTTAAAGAGTTTCTGTTTGTCTCAGACATATACTAGTTACTGCAAATAAGAAAAACATAGGACCTATGTTTCGTTGGGCCTGGCTTACTTCACTTAATATAATTTTTTCCAATTCTTTTAATTTCCTATCAAATGGAGGTGGTGGTGGTGGTGGTGGTGGTGGTGGGATTGGGGGGGGGATGGGGAGGTGGAGAGGGGAAGGGATGGGAAGGGGAAACAAAGGAGGAGGCAACAATGCTTTATAAGCGCTGCTTTCACTGTATTTGATGTTGATATAATTTGTGGAGAGGAAGGGAAAAAACAAATTGTTTAAACAGGGTTAGAGCTAGACCCATTACAACAACGAGATGTACAAGACGTTATGTCAAAAAACGAACTTTACAACTTTGGCGGGGTGAGGGGGTGGGGAGGGGGTAGGGTGGTTGTGGTATGGGGGTGTGGGGGTGAGTGGGTGGGGAGGAGAAGGGATGGTATGGGGAAACTAAGGAGGAGGCAGCAATTTTTCATAGGAAATGTACTCACTATCTTACCCATGTAATTGTAACCCCTCTGTATGGTATTTTCAAAATAAAAAAAATAATAATAAAAAGAGGTGATATCTCAATGTTGTTTTTTTTTATTATTTTTTTATTTTGAAAATACCATAAAGAGGGGTTACAATTTCATGGGCAAGAAAAAAAGAAAAAAAGAAGAAGCAAAAAAAAAAGAAAAAAGAAAAACATGCCTTCCATTTTCTTCACATGGTTATATAAAATATATAATGACTGGGATTGTCATAGATAGAAATGTTCTCATTCATGGAGCATCTTCTATTCCTTCACTTTAGTTTACCTTTGGGCCTTTTGATCATGTACTGAGTGACCATAAAAAGTTTCCTTCTCTCTATTAGATGTCCCCAAAGAACACATCAGTAGCAACTGCCATGGTCTTATTACTACTTCACTTCAGCTGGAATTGGGTAGGATTGTTAACCTTACAAGATGAAAATGGTTTGCGGATTCTTCCTGCATTGAAAGAAGAGATGGCCAAGAATAATTTGATCTGGCAATAACAAACCTGTGATGTATAATTTAAAAATCATGGCACCTTATAACCATATAAGTAAATCATCAGCGTATGTCCTCATCCTATATGTTCATGATGAGTTCCTAATATATTTAATGGTGTGTGTTGAGTAAATTTTAATAAAAGGAAAAGTTGTAGAATGGCATTTAACCATAAGAAAAATATTTCCTGCTTAGTTCATTACATGTACCTGTCATTTTTTTTTACATCATCACCCAGATGTTTTTGGATTCACAAATTTTGTCAAAGTAGTTAACCGTTCCAAATACCCAGGAGACATTTTCCTTGGTGGGCTGTGGTTTCTCCTTTACTTGCTCAGGTTCTGATTCTGATTTGGTAATGGGGAGAACTATCCTCATGATGCCTCTTTGGCTTGGTTGCCTAGGCACATTTTTGACATGACTATGTCTGGAGACAGTTACAGTATATAGAATGCTGTATATTCTGTGGCCCAGGCCCTCCATGACACGCTTCTTCATCAAGCAGTATTATAAACAACGGAAAAAAGAAAAGGTTCAGTGCCTTCACCTGCACAGATAAGGACTTAAAGTTTTGGATGGTACAGTGAGGAACGTCATTTCCTAGACAGGTCTCTTACTGTATAACTGTTTGTAATTGAGGTCTCTTACACATGTGTGCTTGTGCTGTTGATTTAAAGCAGGTCAGTAACAAGTGCAAAATATATTCCATTTTTCCATAAATTCTTTTAGTTTGAAATAACCTCAACATGCTCATAGCTAATGTTTTGAAAATTAAAAATTCACCTTTTCCTAATGTGTTTCTTAATACTAGTAAAGATAATCTGCTAAACAGAATTATCCATATTTTTATAAGTAAATTAAATTCATTCAACTTTATGCATGAAAATTTTACCATTCTGAAACTATAGATTTTTACAAACTTAGTTATGTGAAACTGTAGTGAGGAAATTGGGAATTGTCTCATTTCTGAGTATTTGAATGGAACTGGTTTCTCTTGAAACAAAGCCTTCTATTTCTTTGCTGAGTGACCAGGATGTCCAAAGATTATTTTGATGATTTTTTGTCCCATAGAATTTTTTATTTCTTCATTAGGTTTTTCTGCTTTTTTGGAATGCTGAATCTGAAATTTTAATCAGGAGCTTTTCTCATTTCAGATTTTTTGTTTTAAGTCTGGGATGTACTTCATCATAAGATGATGTATCTTTTTTTAGGTGTACCTATTTTGTGAATAAAATACAATTTCAGAATCTATTTGAGGACAAGAGATTTTGATTGAGAAAAGGAAATTAGAAAAAGAGTGTGACATTGTGAACATTTGGAATTTTCCAGAAGCTCTGACCTCAAGTGGAAGTAGGCAATTTTTCTCCCCATAAACTACATGTTCATCACCTGTTTGAATAATAAAATATGGTAGAGTGGGCCATAGGAACTACAAAGGTGGGTGGGATCTAATTATAATTTCATATAAATAAGCAGATTTCACCCTTAAAATGTATTCCTGGTTGGGGCCAGAAAAGTCACTCCTATAATACTAGATGTTTAGAAGTCAGAGATTTTAGTATCATGGTTTCAAATCAGTCCTAGCAGGAAAGTCTGTGAGACTGTTATCTTTATTTAAAAACCCAAAAAACTGGAAGTGGAGCAGTGGATCAAGTGATACAGTGCTAACCTTAAGCAGCAAAGCTTAGATACAAAGCCCAGGCACTGAATTCAACAATAGTTCTGGCTCACACATATACACTCACACACAGAAAAAAAAAAAAAAAAAAAACCACACAGACTTTATACTGTCTGTGCTTACTAACATTTAAGTATTTCAAACTTAAGAAATTTTATTGATTGACTCTTGGATAGAAAAGAAACAGAATAAATTAATGGGGCTGAGCACTGGGGACTCATGATTGTAATCCTATCCTCCCAGATCTAAGATTACATATCAGTTTAAAGCTAAAATGGGAAGAAAATTTTGTGAGACTCTTATCTTGATTAACTACCAAGAAGATCAAGTGGAGCTATGGCTCCAGTGGTAGAGTGGTAACCTTGAGCAAAACAGCCTCAAGGACAGTGGCCAGATACAGATTTTTATCTCTAGGTTAAGCACCCAAAAAATAAAAAGTTAAAAGCGTGTTGTTCAATGTTTATTTAGAATGTTATCATAAAATGTAAATTGTATTTTGCTTAGCTGGTTTCTATGCTAAGAGAAAGTATCAGAGGAAACATTTAATTCTTTTAAAGAGTTATTTTGCTCCCTTCTGTGGAGAATCCATTCAATGGTTTGTTGTCTTGCTACTTAATGATCTGTGGAGAGAGCAATCAGTGAAAGAGCTTGTATGAACAGATTTTCAATGCATGGCACTGGATAGATGAAAAGAATATTGGAAGGGCCTGGGCTTCATATAACCCTATAAAGATGAGGCCTGTGATTTATCTTATAGCATACTTTTAAAGCATCAAGAGGATTCTTTCTCCTTGTTACTCAACATGTCACAGATGAGAAGGAGACTACATAGTATATTATGAATTCAAGGAAATTCTAGAAGGCTGTCAACCAGGACCTACTTTCCCATCATTATCCTCTGTCTTTTAAAGGTCAGACACTTCTCAGTAGTTCAGGCTAGATAGAGACTAAGTATATACTACATAACACTTTTGATATATGATGTGGAATCTATAACTGCATTATTAGAGTTATGTTCATACAATTATATCCTTAATAATCCTATTCTTTAAATCAATGGACTTTTTAGTGTTATGTAAAATTCTATACATTTACTGACAAATATCTTATTGTTCTCAGCCTCCTCACTCTGTCTGCAGTGAGATATGTCCTGGATTCAGGAAATCCCCTCAGGAAGGAAAGATTACCTGTTGCTTTGATTGTACCCTTTGCTCAGAGAAAGAGATAAATAATAGGTAAGTGCATGACTTAGGGACAAATTTATGATTACTCCCTTGTGTTACCCAATCCCTGAAACACAAATGTTGTATAATAATTGCATACTCAAAGACTTCCTTCTTTCACCTTGTAAATTAATTGTGACACTGGATGACACTGCTCCTTGAAATAAAAAAATACAGGCTCTGAATTACTTGTAAGATTATTTTTTTCTACTCATTTTACACATGATTATTCCACTCCTTAGCAATGTAAGTTTAATGTCTATCATATGAAGTGCGAAGCCTTTTTAAGTACATGGTCTCCATCTTCTTCAAGTTCACTTTAGGGTGCAAAGAAAACAGACATCTTGTACACCTTTATTTCCTAGTGCCCAGAAATGTTCTTTCAACAGAGTGTGCACTCTGTGTTGGGTTTGGTCGAAGAAACAGGCAACAGTGTTTTGCAGAGGATGATTGTACAGCTTTTGTTCTCCACCACTTTATTGATGAGTCAGATGGACAAATATAATGTCGGCAAGGAATAGCTAATGGGTTCTTATTTATATTGCATAGAGACATTCAAGGAATTCCAAACATTTCTGTCCAGAATTTTGGATTAGTGGTTTGAGTAGTACACAAAAGACTGAGAATTAGTATGGCAGCATTTAACATGCAGAAACATTCTTTTTATTTTGGTCTGTCAAGGGGCTTGAACTCTGAGCTTGGCTGCTGTCTCTAAGCTTCAGCTAATGGCAAACACTCTACAACTTGAGCTAAAACACCACTTCTGGTTTTCTGGTGGTTAACTGGAAATAAGAATCTCATGGGCTAGGAAAGTAGCTCAATGGTAGAGTGCTTGCCTTGCATGCATGAAGCCCTGGGTTCTATTCCTCAGCACCACATAAGCAAAAAGAAAAAAGCCAGAAGTGGTGCTGTGGCTCAAGTGGTAGAGCACTAGCCTTGAGCTGAAGAGCTGAGGGACAGCGCCCAGGCCCAGAGTATAGGCCCCATGACCGCCCCCCCCCACAAAAAAAAAATAAGCGTCTCATGGACTTTCCTGCCTGGGATGGCTTTGAACCATACTCTTCAGATATAATTAGCCACATGCTCCAGTATGTGCAAAAATTTTTTCATAGGCTTTTACAAATGGAAATAAATATTATGAGTGATAGTCACAGTATGTAAAAAAAAAAAAGATTCAACTGAAAAAGGAAAATGTAGGCAAGAGTGTGGGAACATGAAGAAGAAATAGAAATAGTACTGAACGTATCAAGGAATAATTGATAATATTTTCTTTTGTTGCTAGTAAGTGTTGACATGTTAGTATTATCCCTATGTAGGGATTCCCAATATTCTTTTAAGTAGTGAAAAGTGACTATTGGTTATTTGACTTCCTCACTAGATATGGAGCAATGTGTAAAGTGTCCTGATCACCAGTATGCCAATGCAGAGAGTAACCAGTGACTTAAAGAGATGAAAGTTTCCTGGCTTATGGAGAGCTCTTGGGAATGGCCTTGACCTGCATGGCCATTTGTTTATGTACACTAACAGGGAATTGTCCTTGGAGTCTTTGTGAACATCAGAACACCTCCACTGTCAAAGCTAGTAATCTCTCATTATCTTGCCCATGTAATTGCAACCCCTCTGTACAGTATTTTCACAATTAAAAAAAAAGCTAGTAACCAGGCTCTCAGGTACATCCTGCTCATCTCCCTCATCTTCTGTTCTCACTTTCCTTTGCTCTTTAATGGCTGTCCCAACACAATCACCTGCATTCCACAGCAAACCACGTTTGGAGTTGCATTCACAGTATCTATTTCTGCTGTCTTGGCCAAAACTGTAAATGTGGATCTGGCCTTCAAGGTCACTTCTCTAGGGAGAAACATGAGGTGGCTGCTGCTATCAGGGGCTCCTAACGTCACCATTCCTATCTGTACTCTGATCTAGGTACCTCTCTGTGTACTCTGACTGGGGACTTCACCTTCCTACTTTTACACAGATATACACTCTAAATGTGGCCATGTGCTCATCCTGTGTAACAAGGGTTCCCTCACCACTTTTTACTGTGGCTTGGGATCTTGGGCTCCCCTGTCCCTGGCCAGCTTCATTATGTTTTTTCTGGTCTGGCACCTTCAATGAAGCCAAGTTCCTAACCTTCAGCATGCTGGTGTTCTGTAGTATCCGGTTCACATTCCTGCCTGTCTACCTCAGTGACAAAAGGAAAGTCACGGTGGCTACAGAGGTTTTCTCCATCTTGGATTCCAGTAAGAGTTGCTGGGTGGCATCTTTGCCCCCAACTGCTACATCATTTTGTTAAGGCCAGATAGAAATTTTCTGCATGGCTTCTGGGACAAAACACATATTATGAAAAATAAGTCCTCTTAAGATTGAACTTACATGGATGACCAAATGTGCAGATGGTCTACATTCTTTTTTCCATCAGATATTAGTTTATATTGTTGTAATGAATTCCATGAATAAGTGATTCGCACTCATTTTTCTAGTGATGGTTGAGTCACAAGTTGTAACCAAAGCCAGGTAAATTTGAATATCATTCTATTTTTTTTTGTTATTTCTATTTACTGAGTACTTATCTAATCATCTCCACTAGTGTATTTTCATTGATTCTAGTTTACAAATTATGCTTTGTTAAGCATTTGCCTAAATTTGTTTTTTTGCTGCTAGTCTGTCTGGGAATTGAACTTAAAGCCTGGTACAGTCCATTTATTTATTTATTTATTTATTTATTGCATAAGGATAATGTTTCACCAATTGAACTCTACTTTTTGCTCTGTGATAGTTAACTGGAATTAATATTCTTTTTGATTTCCTGTCCAATTTAGCTTTTAACCTTGACCACCAGATCAAAACTTTCTATGTACCTTAGTTTATACATATTTTCCTAATTTTTAAAATATAGTTTCTGCCTGCCTTTATATCACTATTCTTCTTAGTCACAATTCATTCATATTATGCATTTTTAAAAGTGCATGCTTTCATATACTCAGTTGAATGTATTTTGCTTCATTATTATATATTTCCATTCACACATCTGCCTTTTTCCATATTCCTCAATCTATTTTGTCAGATCCATCTTCCCCATCTCCAATTTCATTCCCACTGTCTTTCCTTTCATTCTTTTTCTTCATCCTCTTCTGTCTCTGCTTTCTCTGTGTTGTTTCAGAATTTCAAAAATGGATTTTATAAGCTACAAGAATACACTTCAATTGTATATCATAATGTATTGGCTTTATGAAGTAATAGCTAAAAAGTAAAGATTCATAGTAGGTTGTTTACCCATGGCTGGATGTATTTTTCAAGTAATTCTTTTTTTATAGCCTTTAAAATATTATATATACAAAATTATATGTTTTTATTGTCGGTCTGTTGGGCTTGAACTCTGGGCCTGAATGCTGTCCCTGCACTCTTCAGCTCAAGGCAAGCACTCTACTACTTAAGCCAGAGCACCACTTCTGGTTTTCTAGTGGTTTATTGGAGATAAGAGTCACAGACTTTCCTGCCTGGGCTGGCTTTGAAAGTGATCTTCAGATCTCAGTCTCCTGAGTAGCTAGGATTACATGGGTGAGCAACTGTCACCTGACTTAAAATTATATACATTTTATCTGTCTATAAATACTTTTTCTTTTTATGTTTCCAATTGATGTGATAACAATTAATCGTTACATTTCTATTATTTTAATTTTATAAGAAATGCATTATTCGAAACAGATTGAACTATTGGGTTTAAAGAAAGACATGACTATTTCTGACAAATGGTCACATAATGGCATGCCTTTCTTCCCTGTCCTTTGGTTTATTGTACCTTTCTTTCTTCTGACATTTGTATTGCTTTATGTGAAAATCTATTTTTTAGTATACCTGAGTACTATAAATGTTTTCCTTCAACATGCAATTAATGAGTCCAATGATATTTAATTTCTACTAAGAGAATGATTATATACTAACAATGGACTTTAGTTTTGAATTGGAAGTATTGGCAAAAATCCATATTACTCTTTATTATCCTTTCATAAGGCATACTACTTTGCAAATATTTCTAAATTATTAGTATTTTATCAAGAGATGGTCAAAATACAGTAGTTTCTAGAAAGTTCACATTTTATCTTTCTTCTTTATTTTAATAATTTCTTCAATACAATTGGATTATTATTGGTGAATTAAACACTGATTGCACATTAACACTCGTCGCAACATATGAGGTCCCCAACTATCCATTATGCAGAACTAAGTGCATTTAGGCCATCAGGAAGGAAAAAAAAAGTTATAAATCTGAGAAAAAAAAAGAGAAGAGATGATTCTTTACACAAACTGTCAAGGTTATGCAAATAGTACGGCCAATTGTAGAGATGAAGTTCTGGTATTGACATTAGTAATAATAAAAATATGACATTCAGGGGCTGGGAAGGTGGCTCAGTGGTAGAGCGCTTGCCTTGAATGTATGAGGCCCTGGGTTCGATTCCTCAGCACCACATAAGAGAAAAAGCCGGAAGAGGCGCTTTGGCTCAAGTGGTAGTGCCCTATCCTTGAGCTGAAGAGCTGAGGGACAGCGCCCAGGCCCAGAGTTCAGGCCTCACGACCGGACCCAAAAAAAAAAAATGACATTCAATGGATAAATACCCACTTCAATAAGGAGTCATGAGATAAGCAGGTCACACATAACTGATAGTAAATATCCCAGAGTAGTACATATTAAATATACACATATAATACTTTATGTACATATAATGGGTATTCAATGATGGGTCAAAGTGTGGGTGTTCTCAGTTCCCTCGTAGCTCCATAGGAAGATGTCCCCACGCTTTGATTAGTTTATTTTGATTTGAAGCAAAAAAAACCCAGTGAAACTCTGTTACCATCAGAGGAAGGTGATGTCACATACTTTACTTTATAGTTCTTCATGGAAGGATACCGAAGGTCATATATTTTCACTCTTTATTTTTGGCATGCCTGGGTGGACACAGAGTTAATACTCCTTATAGAAAAACAAATTGAAGTGAGCCTGAAGTTTTAAGACATGTCTGATCAACCACAAACCACATTTACATACTGAAAATTATCATCCAAAAATATGCTGTAGAAGCAGAAATACTTTGTTACATGTAATGTCTTATAACATTTGACTTTGAAAATTACTTATAAATTTCTCTAAGATTGGATCTATTTATATTTGAGTGTGATCATGGCATTATTTTGCTTTTGTTTTTGTGTCAACATTGGGGCTTAAATTCAGGGTCTGTAGTGATACCCTTTACCTTTTTTTTTTCTTTATACAGATTAAGTGAATACATAAATTTCAAACGTTTTACATCACTGTGGGATACTGATACTTAATCTCACAAACATGTTTGTAGGGTTCATACACTTTATATTCCATTATTGTGTCCATGAGCTTTTATGTACAAAGCAAGCACTCGAACATTTAAGCTATGGGACAACTAAGAGTGTATCTGTTGATTGAATAGAGAAGAGAGTCTCACAGACCTTCCTTCCCAGCCTGGATTTCAATTGTGATCCTCAGACCCTAGACAAGCTGAGTAACTAGGACGCTCATCACAAAACACTTTGGAAAAAAGTTCTATTGTTTTCATGGATGTCGTTTGGTATTTGATATTGAATTTCCCCATCCACTCCATTTTCTCCAAAATTGGATCCATATCTTGATCATGGGTATATTTGATGGTAGTTGGGTTGTACCAATTCTGGGTCTTGAACTGACTTCCTGGGAGTTGTCCTTGAGAATTAATGCACAATACCAGCATGCCACTACTTAAACCACAGCTCCACTTCAGCATTTTTTGGTGATTCACTAGAAATGAGAATCTCAGACACTTTCTTGCCCAGGCTAGCTTTGAACTATGATGCTCAGATCTCAGACTAGTAGAGTAGCTAGGATTCTCAGCACCAAAAATAGTTTCATTCATTGGTGCTTAGAAATGACACCATTCTATTCATGCTTTTCCTTTACTTTTGTTTTATTAAGGGAGTGATACAGTAAATGAAAGATCTTGAGGGATTGCCCCAGCACTTGTAGGTTTGCTTACAAACATTTAGGAACAGGATCATGTTCCAGTTCTTACCAGGCAGAGACCACTCCAGCTTCCTAATATTGTGTACACAGGACACGTAGATGCCTACTGGGCTGAGAAGTCCAGGGGTTTGATAGCTAGGAAGTTCAGGAAAAGACACCCAGTCTCTTCCACCCGCACTGAAGAATGCAGGGTGTGCTCCATGGAAAATGAACTTGTGTCTTGGGGTTCCTCTGTGATGCCGACAAGAGATTCCAGAAGAGGCATGTGACTACATAAGCAGAGCAGAAGGAAAGGAAGACCCTCGGGGGTGAGCTGCTAGTAGCCATGGGGCTCCAGGCTATAGAATTGGCCCTTTGGCCAGTGATGACAGAAATTGGTACAGATCTGGACCTTCTGGTTTGGCCCCCTCTCTCTCAAGACCTGTGCCAACTGAGCCTGAACCTGGGCAAATCTGTAGGGGTGAAGGTTCCCTAGGCCCCAATGTTGAGGGCAGTAGCTCTCCAGTGGGGCAAGGTGGGGCCCTCACTTAAATGGCCTCGCCTGGCTGTGTGGTACAGTAGGTTGTTCAGGGTGGCTGTGGAGATGCAATTTCCATAGAAGCTGAGGAAATGCAGCTGGGAGCATTGGCTCAGGGAGAGCATGATTTTCAAGAGCTGGGGTTCAGTGATGTCACAGTGCTCCAAGGCCAGGATCTCCATGGTGCCGGTCACTTGCTCCAACAGGGCTCGCTGGGACTCAGGATTGAAACAGCCCATGCACAAACTCCTCAGATACAGGTGCTTGAGCTGCCTGGCACAGGGACACTGGCACAAGGACCTCACATTGGCTTCCTTCAGTGAACATGAACTCAAAGTAAAGGTGTTCAAAGTCGTCGGGTTCCTGAGGATGGAGGGTAGCCATCCATACAGGACAAAGATGTCCTGCACAGGAAACTCCTGGAGATGCTGAGGCTGCCCCAGATGCACCATGTATTTGCAGAAATATGAGAGATTACTGAAGCTGGAAGTGTAGAAGTTGCCACTTATCTTGGAGAAGAATAGGCAAAGGTTCTTTGTCTGACCCCGGGAAGGAGAAAATTTCCTCATGGTTTCTGGACACCAGAAATTGTTCAACACAAGCTCCGTGATGGAGTCAAGGCCCACCTCATGCAGAGCCTTCCGGATTTTGTAGAGGAGCCAGACAGAATCTGAAGCTTGGTCGAGCACAGTTGGACGCCTTCTTTCCACTTCCTGGCCCACTAGCAGAGATAGGTTTGGAATTCATCCTGGGTGCCATCTTCGATAGTCAGGTCAATGGAGAGGATCAAAGGTTGCTCTTCAGTCCTAGCTGAAAGGTAACTCTCTGTTGACCTTTCAGTCAGGACTTCCAGAGAAGATATTCATACCATGGAATGATAATTCTAAATCCTGATCTCAAGTTACAATTGCCACAAATTGCCACAAACAGCACTTGCTGTTTCCACCCAATGGGGTGCTCCTTCTTGACAAGTAGGAGATCGAACCCATTGAGGACAGTAGTAGATCAAGCTCTTTGAAGGTCTCCAGGTTTGGTGATTCTGCCAGATCCCTCAAGGGAAGGAAGAGTAAGGGCCAGGCCTACACCATGGCCTTCAGCACCTCTGAGTGGCCCTGGGCACAGCCCTCCATAAAGAGTAGGGAATAATAGCACTGGTAGATTCTCCAGGGCTGAGAAGACAAAGGAGTGGTTGTTCAGAAGGCTTTGCAAGGTTAGATGCTAGAGCATGGATGGGGTCCTGATGCTCATCCTTGTGCACCAGACATGGACCTTGTGTGCAGGAATCTCTGAATCTCATCAGGGCCAGGCACTGACTGCAGGCTTCAAGATTCTGGTACTAATTTCTGGTCCCTTGGCATGAATTTAACCTGACCCCACTCTCCAACACATACCTTTCAATCAGACAGAGCTTCTGCTGGGATTACTGAGCCACACCCAGCACCCATGGCACCTTCTGAAGAAACTCGAAGGTGCTAGGATCATAGGCCTGATTCCCACAGCCCTGTTCCTCATTCAAATGGTTGGCAAACAACTCAATGGATTCCCCACCTTTTTACCGTAATTCTGCAAGTCATTCCCACAGATATCCCATTCCCTGAGCCTGCAAAGCATCCAAGAATAACAGCCAGCCCAAATTTTGAACATCCACATAGATATCTGGAAATGATCTATCTTTCCTTCCCTCCCTGCTTCCTTTCTTCCTTCCTTCATTCCTTTCTTCCTTCTTTTTTCTTCCTCCCTCCCTTCCTCCATACCTTTCTTTTTCATTTTGTGCTGTTCCTGGACTTGAACTCAAGGCCTGGGCTCCATAAATGAGCTGCTTTTTGTCAAAGCCATTGTTCTATTTAGTCACAACCCTAGCTAAAGAATCCTAGAAAGTCTCATGGACATATTTGTCCCATTTGTATTTTAATTGTGACCCTGAGCTATTCATGAATAGCTAAGATTCTAGGCGTTGTAGAAATTATTTTCTATTCCAAATCTTGTAACTTTTTATTCAAATGTACTTTCTTGTATAGCCACAAAAGTTGGTCCTGGTCATCCAATTCACTGTGGCTGTTTTAATTATTGCATTTGATAATTGCTATTGAAACTGATCATTTATCTACTGATAAATGTATGCATATCTGTAAGTTTTCTATTTGTGTGGTCCTTGCAAATAAACTTCTTAAGCTTTTTGTCTACTCATTTAATTTGTTGCTTTATAGGTTTTCTCTGCCCCTTAGGAAATAAAGTATATTTTTGTGCATTTTTGTGATTTCCCACTTACTGAAATATATTTAAACTCATCTAAATAGTCTTCCGATTACATTTTACTGTTCATTAGCAGTGTACATATCTTAGCATGTTCCCAACCCAAGGTATCCATAATATAAACAATTGAAATCACTCACTTTATAGTAGCATTATCTATAAACTCTTAACTTCATTGTTGATATATCCATAATGTCAAAAACATTTTCTGTGAGACCTAATTTGAACATAGAAAGTTGAATTTTTGTTCCAAATTTGTGTAATTATTCTTAACACTGCATATTTGTGTAATCAGAGTTCTTAACATGTTTTGTCCTATTCTCTAGATAATTCCCTTTAACCATTCTTATAATGTGACATCTGGAAATATAGTCTAATCATTTTATGTTTTTCTCTAAACTGTTTAATTCCACCCTTTTTATGTGAAAGAACTTTTTATAGTTGTTTTTCAATCTGCATGAGTGTTTTTATTGCCTCTTTCTCTAGTGCCCCATTGAGCAACTATAGTAATGACTTCATTAAGTGATTTTTATACAGACATAATTTCTCTGTGGTCTTTTTGATGATCTCTAATTATTTGTTGATATGTAAATACTTACATTCTTTACCCTTGGTTTTAAGGATTATTTGAGTGGTATGGTTCATATAATCCCTTTCATTACACTTGCGACAGTTGAGAAAAAGGGTTGTCTAATCAGTGTTGTGTCTGAAATTATCTTTACATTGCATTTTCATATTTTATTCTATCATTTTCATTTTAGAATAGAGTTTTGGATAACAAAATGGCAAAAGTTTAGATATCAGATTCACTATTTTCAAGTGTAGTAATCTTTTGTTTCAGAAATTTCTGAGTTGGTTAGGCATTTGGGAAATCTGTTTGTTTTATAGCAGAACATAGGCAAAACTCTACAGTTTCAATCTGGTCTCTTTACTGTCTTTTCCACAGTGTCAGAAGTCAAGGAATTTTCTCTGTATATCAGTGTGAGTACATGGTACAGCTTTTTATTTAAAAATAGGGTTGTTTAAGTCTCTGTGTTGCAACCTTTGAGAATATACAATTGAAAGAGTATATATTAGAAAGTCAAGCAAATGAAGTGATCTTGGTCAATAAACTGTTTTTTCTAGTACAAATGTGATGCAACTCTTTCTTACATTCCACGGTATTAGTACCTCTAAAAGCAATGTTCTTAGAAAAGTCTTTCTGAAAATTGACCATAACTAAAATGTGGGAGATAAGGAAGTGCGATGTATTTTCAAGATGGTACCTATCAGTGCAGTATAACAAATTTCTTCCCAAAGTTCTTTGCATTTTACAAAGCCTTTTCACCTCATGCATCTGAGAAGACAGTGTTACAGTTATACTTTTAGAGGGGCAGATTATCACATTGGAGAAAGAAGAGAAAATCCACTCTATCTTTTTCCTTCAACTAAAGGAGAAGGACTGAGGCAGAAGAGGTGAAACTACATTTTTCAGGTGTTACACAAAACAGCTTGATTAAGAAACACCAGTAGAGTGTGCCATGGTCCTCAAATAGAAGTAAGCATACCGTATTTACTTCTAGATTGTAAGTATGATGGGTAAAGATCTTTTTCTTGGCTACTTGTTTCAAAGAGTTTTGTATCTTTTCAAGCAGAAAATCATCCATATGTGTCACTTTTATTAATCAAAAGAAGGCCAGAAAAAATAACTAGCAACCTAATGGGAAACAAGGCTTATTACATTAATCAAAAGGGAAGACTAAGGGAAAAATTAGCCCCTTCCTGCTGATTGTGGGAGTGGGTTTCACTTTTACTAATTTGTGTGTGTGTGTGTGTGTGTATGTGTGTGTATGTGTGTAGGTTACAGGCCTTGAATTTAGGGCCTGGGCACTGTCCTTAGCTTTTGTGCTCAAGTCTAGTGTTTTAACACTTGAGCCACAACAGCACTTCTGGCTCTTTTTTTGTGTGTGTGGGTTAACTGGAGGGCAGAATCTCATGGAATTTCTTGCCCAAGCTAACTTTGAGCTATGATCCTCAGATCTCAACCTAATAAGTAGTAGGCATGATATACTGGTGCCCAGAGGTGTTCTTCCATTTTAAGGCATTAATGATTTATGCCAGGAAAGATGTCCTATCCTGTGTCACTTTTTACTTTCAGTCCTCATGAATTATCTGCTGTGGCATTAATTCAATTTTTCATGGCTTCTTGGTATTTTTATTTTGTCAATAGAACTTCTGTTGTGTTTTCTTCAAATTTGGGTAACACAACTTAAATGTAGACTTCATTGATCTCTTTGCTTGAAGAATAAATGGCTAATCCATAATGGTACCATTCACTTTCACCAACCATCCTCTATGAAACATATTTATGTGTTGTAGTCTTCATTTGAACAGCAGATTTTGTACAGAGGTACAAGTTCTCTTAACAACTGTGTGTCTGGCTTAAAATTCCTGGTTCTGAAGTATGTGATACTGATCTGATAGGAAATACTTTGAATTGAGGTCATAATCTAAAATAATGGATGAGAAGCAACCAATGTGATAACACACCTTGGCTAACAGAGTTGTAGTTATTCAGTGGTCCTAACAGAGTTTTTTCTTTGACATCAACTAATAACAAGCAAGTAGATTAAGGATCTATAAGCAATAATATCAGAAGTTGTGCAGCTCAAAGCCAGGGCAAACCTCCAGCATCACTATCCTTTGGTATATATCTTGTTGTTTTTAGTGTCTAATAAATATACTACCAAACCTTCTGGGTATTTTCAAATTTGTTTTCTCTCTTCATTCAGCAGTTCAAGACACATTAGATTTATCTATGATTACTTTAAGAGATTTAAGCTGAAGAAACACACTGCTTCTCTGTGGTGAGTCTTTAACTCAGGACATATACACTGTCCCGTGCTCTTTTTAGGTCAAGGCTAGCACTCTACCACTTTCAGAAACAGCTCCACTTCTGATTCTCTATTGGTCTATTGTAGGTAAGTGTCTCATGGATATCCTGCCAGGGCTGGCTTTGAACCATGATTCTTAGATCTCAGCTTCCTGAACAGCTAGGATTACATGTGAGCCACTAGTGCACATGAAAAATTCTAGTTCTATTATCAGCCTGAATTGTATATATATAGCATTTGATCTTAATTCTCTGCCTCTAAAAAATGACTAGTTTTTAGTTCCTTTACATTTGTGTGTATGTGAGTGTGCACATGTGTGTTCCTATTAGTGTGTGTGTGTGTGTGTGTGTGTGTGTGTGTGTGTGTGTGTCCATGAAAGGATGGATTTCTGTATCTTTCCTGGAGGAACTGAATAGTCAAACTAGTTGACACCATTGTACTATGATAGTAACAGCATACACTCTTTTTGTGCCTAACCTGAAGTTAAATAGAGCAAATGCCTGAAGACATCATTCTGTGGAGCTCTTAGGAACTCATGCCACCCAAACCTCTGCCCCACTAGTGAATACTCACTATACATGCATAAAATATTATGTGTATATTTAATATGTACTTCCCTGGGATACTTGCTACCAATTTGAATGCCCTGTTCATCTCATTACCCCTCATTTAAGTGGGTAGTAAGCATTTGAATATCTTCTTTCATTGCCTTGCTATCACCAATGTCAAGACCAGTGTCTTCTCTACAATTGACTATAATATTTGCACAATATTGACAGGATGTCTTTATC
The DNA here is from genome assembly GCF_024711535.1 of Dipodomys merriami. Classification (NCBI taxonomy): domain Eukaryota; kingdom Metazoa; phylum Chordata; class Mammalia; order Rodentia; family Heteromyidae; genus Dipodomys; species Dipodomys merriami. The sequence goes on from NW_027202400.1 coordinate 177,390, forward strand.
ATCATCGCTAGTCTCTTTTTTCTAACTCAGATTTGATAATCTGCTCTTTTCCTGATTGACAAAATGTACTCTGAAGTTTGCATAGTGGAATTCATGTGGGGAACTCATTTTTGGATGAGAGTTAATTGCTTGCTACTGAATGAGTAATTAATGTTTTACATAGCAACATTAATCCAATCTATTGATGCAATTATTAAAATCCAGAGAAGACAAACCTGAACTTCAATAGAAACTGAAGTATTTTAACCATCTTTTTATACAATTACTAATGATATAGAAATATTTGCTAGGTTGTATTCCATTTCAAAGGAAAAGAAATATAAAGATTTTTGCCAATATAGTTATATTTCCAATTCAATACATAGTTATATTTTCAATTCAATTGCCAATTCCAATTCAAAACAGCCAGGTGCTGCTGGCAAAACTGGCTCGTCAGGAGGCTAAGATCTGAGAATTGCGGTTCAAAGCCAGCATACACAGAAAAATTCCTGAAAATCTAATCTCCAATAAACCACCAAAAAACCAAAGTGGCACTGTGGCTCAAGTAGTAGAATGCTAGCCATGATCTGAAAAGTTCATGGAGAGTACCCAGGCCCAGAGTTCCAGTCCCACAACCGACAAAATAGTAAAGCAATAGAAGTCCATTGTTAGTCCACAATCACTCACTTATTATAAATAATACTGTCAGAGGAAATGCACAATGAGCAATAGATGATGGTAGGAAGACCTGCCATTAGGTGACCATGTGTTTTAAATAGTCAAATCTGGAAGAGAATCCGAAAATTTAGTCCATTTAATAATGAACAATGCATTTCTTATACAATTAAAATATTGGACATTGAATATTTACTTAATATCAAGAGATGTAGAATCTATTGGTATCATACAAAGTATACATATATAATTTTGTATGTATAATATTTTAAAGGTATTAAACAAGAATATGTTTAAAATATATACAGCCATGGATAAGCAAACAATTGTAAATCTATATTTTCCTGAAACAGAACTCCACACATCCAGTGCATCATGATACACATTTAAAGTGTATTTTTATGATATAAATCCATTCTTGAAATTCTAAAGCAATTTAGAGAAAGTAGAGGAAAAAGAGTTGATGTTAGGTGAAATGAACCCAAGCTAAGGACTCAAATTGTTTTTCTTTCTTGCAATTGTTTCTAACATATTTATAAGATTTTTTTGTTGCTTTGCATGTCCCTCCCCTTTTTGTTGCTTTGCATTTCCCTCCCCCACGGTATAACCCCTGTTTTCACTGTATTTGATGTTGGTATAATTTGGGGAGGGGAAGGGAAAAAACAAATTGTTTAAATAGTGATACAGGTGGACCCACTGCAACAATGAGATGTACAAGACGTTATGTCAAAAAACGAACTTTGCAACTTTGGCGGGAGTTGGGGTCAGGGAGGAGCTGGGAGGGCAGGGATGGTAAGGGGAAATTAAGGAGGAGGCAACAATGCTTGATAAGAAATGTACTCATTACCTTGCTCATGTAATTGTAAACCCTCTGTACAGTATTTTCAAAATAACAAAAGCTTATTAATTAAAAAAAGAGAATGAAGGAGGAAAGGAAACAGAGAGGATGGGGAGAGATTGATCCAACAAAACAAACTTACAGATGTGGCAAAAAGCAGATATATGAATAGAACTCTACAACTATTATAGAAAACACACTAATAAGTGTATGAAATATGGAACATTGTTAAGTAGAAAATATTAATGAAATATATTTGAATATTAAGAAGCATAGTGATGTATAAGAATGACAAAATAAATGAATATACAAAAGTATCCATAATCCTAGCTATGCAGGAAGGTGTGAACTGTGGGTCAGATTTTGAGGCCAATATGAGCACAAAAATCCATGAGAATCTTACCTGCAGCTAACCACCATATAGCAAAAAGTCAAGTTGTGGATCAAAAGATAAAGTGTTAAAATTAGCATAAAAGATTCAGGGATAATAACAGGCTTAAAGTTAAAACCCTAAAGACTGGCACAAAAAGGAAATTTTAGGCAAATGATTAAGAAAGCAAAATTAGAACACAAGTCAACATACAAAATACACTAGTGGGTAAGCTGGAATAATTGCAGACTAACTTAAAAGAACTGAAATTTATATGAAATAAATTTCAAATTTAGATGGCTTTGGCTAAAACTTGTAATTGACCATCACTAGAGAAAGGACGAAGAGTCACACATTGAGGTGATTCCAAATATATAAACTAATATCAGATGAAAAAAGGAATGTAGATTTATCCTAGACCTTCTAGTGTAAGTTAATTATTAATTATGGAGGAAATATTCCACCCTGTTTGTCCTTTACCCCAGAAGCCAGCCAGAAAATTTCTATCTGGCCTTTACAAGATGATGTAACACTTGAGGGCAAAGACGTAGCCTAAGAGTCCTGCACTGGAAACCAAAATGGAGAAGACCTCTGTAGCCACCATAACTTTCTCTTTGGCATTTTGGTAAACAGGCAGGAAAGTGATCCAGAGACTGCAGAAGACCAGCATGCTGATGGTCAGGGACTTGGCTTCACTGGACTTGTCAGGAAGGTTCCTGGCCAAGAAAGCCACAGTGAAGCTGGCCAGGGCCAGGAAAACCAGGTATCCCAAGACAGAATAGAAAGCAACAAGGAAGCCCTTGTTAAACAAGAGGATGATGTGTCCCTGTGCTGAATGTGCATCTCTGCCAATGAAGGGAGAATTCCCTAGTTAGAGTACACAGAAAGTCATCACCTGGATCAGAATGCAGATGTGAATGATGCCGTTAGGAGCCCCTGTTACCAGCAGCCATCTCATCCTTCTCATTAGATAACTGATCTTGAAGGCCAGAACCCCAGTTACTGTTTTGGCTAAGACAACAGAAACAGCTACTCTGAATGCAACTCCAAATATGGTTTGTAAGAGAATGTAGGTGATTGTGTTGCAATGAACAATAAAGAGCAAGGGACAGAGAAAAAAAGAAGATGAGGGAGATGAGCCGGATGTTGCAGGGAGAGGTTGTTCTGATGTTTCACAAAGACTCCAAGACAACTGCTGTGAGTTTATGTAAACAAAGAGCCATGCAGGCCAAGCCCATCCTGAAGGGCTCTCCATAAATCAGGAAACTTGTAGCTCTTAGAAGGTACTGGTTTCTCACTATGTTGGAATACTGGTCATCTGGGTACTTCACACACTATTCCATATCTGATTAAGAAGCCAGAACCATTATTCCCATTTCAGTACTTAAAATGATATTATGAAGTCCCTTAATAAAGATAATTCTAACATGTCAATGCTTACTTGCATAAAAGCATATAATACTAAGTATTACTTGACATGCTCAGTATTATTTCTTTGTCTTCATCTTGTTCCCACACTCATTCCTACATTTTCCTTTTGTCAGTTGGATTGTAACATTTTTACTGGCAGTGACTATCACACATAAGTCTTGCCGTTTGTAATATCCTGACAAAATTTTTCTGAATGCAAAGCACTGCCATAATAATTCTCAGCGTTGTGTGTATTATTCAAATCATTCATCCAAAATTATGCAGCTGAAATTTAAATTCCCGTATGCTTCTGTTCAATATTAATTAGTTATGTAGCCCATGCTTTCAGTTGTTGAATTTGTCACTCCTAGTCACCTGTAATGCATTGGGACAGAGAATCAAATCACGCTCTGAGGCTCTAAAGTCATGCTATACACAACACTTTTGACTGCTCCTTATGCTAAAACCAACACAAAGCACTTGCTCTGTTCAAGAACATTTCTAAGCACTAGGAAATTGACATGTGAAAGATGTCTGTTTTCTTTATAGTCTAATGGTAATTTTGAAGAAGATGGAGACCTTGTCCATAAAAAGGACTTGAATTTAATACAATCAAAGGTACTTACATTACTGAGTAGTTGAATAAACATACAGAAAACAGAGTAGAAAAAATAACCCTACAAGTAATTCAAACTCTGTGATTCTTTTTCATGGAGCAGTATCATCTATAGTTACAATTAAATTAATAAGTGAGGAAAGAAATACTGATGCTACAATTCTAATACATAACTTTTGCATTGAAAGGAGCAGGGATTTTTGGGGAGAGAGAATGTATTTCTACCTAAATCATGGAATTACCTGTCAGACTAGCCATCCTATACTCTCAGCAAGGGGTACAATCAAATCAACAGGCAGCCTTTCCCTCCTGATGTGATTCCCCAAATACAGGATCAAAACTTGCACTGCAGACAAAATGAGGAAGCTTAGAAAAATCTGGAATGTGCCAGTTAATATTCAGCATTTTACCCAAAAATTCCAATGTTTCAAAGAATAGCATTATTAAGCATAGTATTTATTTTTTTAATGTTTTTAATTTTTTTTGTTTATGTGGCACTGAGGAGTGAACCCAGGGCCTCATGCATGCCAGGCAAGCACTCTACCACTGAGTCACATTCCCATAAGCATAGTATTTCTATAAGCATAAATCTAGACAGTTACATCAATGCTGTTATAGATTCCACATCATATAACAACCTTGATCTCTAACCAGACCCAAGAACTATTGACAAGTGAGAGACTTTTAAATGGTAGAGATTAGTGCTGAGAAAACAAATCCTAGTCTCCAGCCCTATGCAATTTTCCTGAATTCATGTCATTATTCACAGTATCCTACTCATCAGAGACATGATGAGGACCAAGGAAGAATTCTATTTGAAGCTTTAAAAGTAGAGTGTAGGGTAAATCACATGTCTCTGTTTTTAGACAATTACATGAAGCCCCAGTCTAATCTCATTTTGTTCGTATTTATGCAGTGGCCATGCTGTGATAATATTCTCATACAGTGTTCTTCACTGATTCTTCTCACCAAATATGCCCAAATAGCAGTGAATGGAACTTATACAGAAGCCAGCAAAATAAATATTTAATATACATAAAGTGATCCTCTGATGCTTTGTTACAGCATAGAAACCTGCTAGGGAAAAAGCAGTTTATATTTTATGATAACATTCTAAACAAACATTCAGAAACAAACTACCTTTGTATTGGAGGGTGTTGGTTAGTGATCCTCGGGCTTAATATCAGTGTCTGGACCCTCTCCTTGAGCTTTTTTTTGCTCAAGGTTAGCACTCTACCACTTGAGCTCCAATCTTACTTGAGCTTTGGGGTAGTTAATAGAGATAAGAGTTTCACAGAACTTTCTGTGCATTTGGGCTTTAAACTAACATGACCCACCAGTGTCTACCCCTGTTAATTTATTTACTTCATCTTCTATCTAGTAGTCAATTAATACATTTTCTTAAGTTAAAAATACTTAAATGTGCAATACTAGGTTGTTTCTAAGCACATAGGACATAAAGGTTGTGTGTGTGTATGTGTGTGTGTGTGTGTGTGTGTGTGTGTGTGTGTGTGTGTGTGTGTGTGTGTGTGTGTGCCAAAACTAAGGCTTGAACTGGGCTTTGTAATTGAGTTTTACTTGATCTACAGCTCCATTTCCATGATTCTGGTGATTAATTGGCAATAAGAATCTCACAGGCTTCCCTGCTAGGAATGATTTTAAGTCATATCACTATCTCAGTGATCTAAATTGCTTGTATTACAGGAGTAATTTACTAGAAACAAACCAAGTATAACTTCTAAGGGTGAATTTTGCATCATTAGAGTCAGATCCAACACATTTTCTAGTTCCAATGGCCCACTATATCATATCTTCAGATAAAGACACTTAATGCCACGGAGTGTGTACAGAGAAAACTTTCCTACTTTCACCTGAAGTTGAAGACCTGGAAAATTCCAAAGGTTCACAATGGCACACTCTGCCTCTAACTTACTTCTCTCATGCAAAATCACTTGATCTCCAGCAGGATTGTCAAATTGTATGTTCATCAGAAAGGGTGCTGCTAAAAGAATTACACCATCTTATGTTGAAGTACATCCCAGAGTTAAAACAGAAAATCTGATTGTGTTTAATTTCAGATTCATAATTTGAAAATAGCACAGACCAGTGATGAATTGTTATGTAAGAAATTCTAGGAGTCCTTATCTTGGGGTTCATTTTACCTAACATCAACCTGTCTGACTGTTTCAGCTATTCTCAGACATATACTAGTTATTGTAAATAAGGGAAACCATGGGACTTATGTTTCTTTGGGCCTGGCTTAATACACTTAAAATATTTTTTTCCAAGTCTTTCCATTTCCTAACAAATAGGGCAATGTCATCTTTCTGATGGAGGCATAGAAATCCATTGTGTGTGTGTGTGTGTGTGTGTGTGTGTGTGTGTAATATTTTCTTGATCCATTCATCTACTGAGGGGCATCTCAGTCAGTTTTTCTTTCTTGCTATTATTTCTAATGTATTTATAATATGATTTCTTTGTTGCTTTTTATGTCCCTCCCTCATGGTACAACCCCTGTTTTTATTGTATTTGATGTAAGTATAATTTGTGGATGGGAAGTGAAAAAACAAATTGTTTAGATAGGGATAGAGGTGGACCTATTGCAACAATGAGATGTACAAGATGTTCTGTGGGAAAAAATCTTTACAACTTTAGCGGGGAGGTGGGGGGAAATGGGGGGCAGGGATGGTAAGGGGAAACTAAGCAGGAGTCAACAATACTTGATAAGAAATGTATTCATTTCTTTGCTCATGTAGTTGTAACCCCTCTGTATGGTATTTTCACAATCAAAAAGACATATTAATAAAAAAAGAAGAAATTCTAGGGAGAATAATCTAAATAAACTTTTGAATTCCTGGTCACTCAGCAAAGAAATAAAAAAGGTTCTCTTCAAGAAAAGCCAATTCCATGTAAAGAATCATGAATGAGACCATTCACAGCTGTATTTTCTACAATAACTAATGCCTACAGTGTGAGATTTGTAAAAATTTTAATACATAGAACAAATCTAGATCACTTTTGAAAAGTATAGACAATTAGTTTTAGCAGGTTGTGCTTGGTTTATACTTATGAAACTCATAGGAAAAGGGTGAATTTTTACTTTTCAAAATATAACCTATGGGCATGTTGAGCTTATTTGTAACTAAAAGGAATAATGGAAAGGTCGAATACATTTTGTCCTTGTAACTGTTCTGTTTTTAAGCACGTGAAACCCTATCTAGGGTACCTCACAGAAATTTAAATAATTATAATTTGTTAGGTTTTGGAAAAATACCTTAAGTTTTTAATTTTACACACTAAGAAACCTCTCTAGGAAGTGACTTTTCTGTAAGTGTGTACCATCCAAAAAAGAAGGCCTTATATTTGCAGGGAAAGGAACTCTCCCTTTTCTGTTTCCCATTGTTTGTATTGTTCGATAAATAATCATCTCATGGAGACCCTATGCCACAGCATGAACAGCATTGTATATATTGTAACTGTGTCCACACATAGTCATGTCAAAAATATGCCTAGGTAACCAGTCCAAGGAGTAATCAGGAGGACATTTCTCAAACATTAGTCAGACTTAGAATCTGAACAATCAAAAAAGAGAAACCGTAGCCCAGGAAGGAAAAACAATTTCTGGGTATTTGGAAGGAATAACTATCTTAAGAAAATCTCTGAATCCAGAAATATCTGGGTGATGGTGCAAAAAATGAGGTACATGAAATCAATCTAGCATGAAATACTTCCGTCTCATCATTAAATCCCAATGTGAGTTCACAATGCAAATTTTGCCTTTTATTAAAAATTGCTCAAAACACACTGTTTAGTCAAACAGGGATTCATTATTCCCATATATAATGAGGATATTTGCTGAAGATGTATTAATCTGGATATAACGTTCCATAATTTTGAATATTTATGAAATGGCATTGTTTAGGAGTTCTTTTTATTGCAAAGGCTACACAAATTCATTTCTTAGTCATCTCTTCTTTCAATTCATGAAGAATCCTCAAACCATTCTCATCTTGTATTATTAACAGTCCCAATCAGCTGAAGTGAAACAATAACGATACCAGAGCAGTGGCTATTGGTGTGTCCTCTCAAGCAATCCGATAGAAAACAGGAAACTTATTGTTGTTCAGGGCGTAATCAAAAGCTCCAAAATAAGCTAAAGGGAATGAACACTGGATGCTACATAAATGAGAAAATTTCTATCCACCATAATCGCTGTAATAATGTATATTATATAACTACTTGAAGTAGGTGGAACATAGATTTTTCTTGTAATTTTCAAAAATATAAAAATTAAGATTTTTTTGTTTTTTGTTTGTTTATTTTTTCTTTTTTTGTGCTTGTCCTATCACTTTAATTCAAGATCTGAGTGCTGTTTCAGAATCTCTCTGTGATGAAGGTTAGTCCTGTAAAACTTAATCCACAGCACCATTTCTAGACTATTCTCAGTAGTTTGTTGGAGATGAGTCTCATGATCTTTTCTGCCATGACTGCCTTCAAAGCACAATCCTCAGTTCTTAGACTCCCGAATAATTAGGATTATAGGCCCCATGGATAAATTTCTTAAACAGTTGTACAATGTATCAACTGGTTTGGACAATGCTTCTTGGTCTTTGTTACAGTATCTGTCAACTCCTCCAATCTATAAAAACCCCACCCATCCCCTTTCTTTCCTAGTTCCATTTTCACATATGTACATTGAATCTTAACATTGTGTTTTCTCAACCATCTACTCCCTATTCCTTTGCCTCTTTTCAATTCTTCTTTAACACCTACCCCACTGAGACAATATATGATTCATCTTTGTACTGTTCACATTTGATACTGTTAGTTGGTCAAAGAGGTTACACCATAAAATTTTACTTCTATGTGTACTCTACTTAGGCAGCTTGATCAGATATACATGACAATGGATATGTGTGTTTTACTTTTTTCTTTTGGGGACACAGACCCCATTTCTCTTTCTGAGACTGATTTACTTCAACATACCTTGCACATGAGCATGCATGTTTGTGTGTGTGTGTGTGTGAGTGTGTGTGTGCATGTGCGTGCGCTAGTTCAGTTTCACAACCTGAGAGCTTCATTCATTTTTTTTTTGCTTCAAGGCTAGCATTTACTACTTGAAATACAAATTATTTCCTGCATTTTCATTGTTAATTATAGAAAATTTTGCTGAGTAGCTAGGATTAACACATGTGAACCACCCAGCTTAACATATTTTCATATTCTAAAGTCATTTTCAACTTCCCAGTTCTTAAAGGAAATTATTGATAAGGCTTAAAACTCCAAATAAACCTGAAATCTGCAGTAACTTTTCCTTTCCCTTTTCCAAGCTAATTAGATTATAGATATCCCATTATCTTTGAATGAATACTTTTTTGTCAGTTGTGGGGCTTGAACACTGGGCTGTCCCTGTGCTTTTTAGCTCCATGCTAGCACTCTCCTGCTTGAGCCACAGTGCCACTTTTGTTTTTCTTGTGATTTATTGGAGCTAAGAGTCTCATGGTCTGTCTTCCCTGGGCTGGCATTTAACTGTGATCCTCAGGTCTCAGCATCCTGAGTAGCTAGGATTACAAGAGTGAGCCACCAGAGCTTGGCTGAATGCACTCTTTGATATCACAAAATTTGACATGTTCCTAAATACCTTTCCCTTTCATCTTTTTTCTTTTTTTTTTTTTTTGCTGTCATTTATGAGGCATTTATTATTTATACCTGGAAGAAACATTGTATACTTGTGTTTAGTTTTCCATTTCATAACAAGATAATGAAGACTTGGTTTAAAATATGTATTAGTCAAACACAACTGAGTTATTTCTAACAGTCTTTGAAATATAAAGAAAACTATATCTACATGCAACTTTGTTTATGAGCATAGGAAGTTTTAATCTCATAATTTGGTTATGATATCAATTTAGATCACCTCAGAGAAAACAAAAGTATGTGTTCTCATGAAAACACCAATCAATTATTTTAGCATGCCTCTTAATTTTTCTATCCCATTTTTCTTGTCTTCTGTTCCTTAGTTGTGAGGGGATGTCATTGGTAGATGGGCCATGGAGGAAATGTCAGCAAACACAGAAAAGCCAATCTGGCCATAACTATATAGTTTATAGTTATATAGTCCATCTAAACTGTCAGCCATGTACACATAGATAAATTCAACTACTGCAGAAAAAAGAATAATTCCTTGAACGTCTGTTCAGCTAGCTTTCCTTGTAATCCTGGCTGTAGGCCAGCTTCCAGCCTGCAAGGGCTGTGGAGGTGGTCAACCTGAGGCATCGTGCACACGTGTATGATTAGCTGTCAGGCAAACTGGGGAACAGGAGCCAAGGCTCAGGTCTGATAAATGTTCTAAGCCAAACTTTCCCAGCTTAACTGCTGTTGGTGCAGGCTGCATCTTAGTGGCGATGGCGTTTTCTCAGCCTCCTTTCATTCTTTCTAATACCTGAAAGGGCACCAAGTTAGACATTTTAAAGTATCTCCTCACTTGTCCTACTTTCACCTATGGAATCTTGTAGAAGTCCAGTAGTGTCCAAGTCTGGGAAGATTTTAATCCTGATGAATCTGTAAATGCTATAGACTTAGTCTTTCATACAAGAGTAGTTTGGGATCTCGAACTTCCTAAAGAGGCAAATGAAGGGATATGTAAATGCGGTCCAACTTCCATATTGAACCTCATATATATCAAATCCCAGAATCAAGTTATGTAAAAGAACATGCTTTTAAAAAAATCTCAATAGTAAAATCCAAGCCCAAAACAAATTGTAGTTCTTGAAATTAAGCCTACATAATAAGCAAAGAATTTTGAGGAGTTTTTAAAATCTTAAGATTTTGATGGACTGAATGCTTATTTCTCTGCCAATGAATATGTTAAAATATTACCCTAATCAGTATGGAATGCAAATATTGTACTTATGTTTGTAAATAGGAATAGGTAAGGACATGAAGGGAATTTGTTAACAATGAGATTCAGAAACTTACTTAAGCCATGAGAGAGCTTGATTTATCCCCACTTCCACATGCACCACAGTACAAACCTGTCCCTTAAATATGGAATAGACTTTCATGAGACATCAAGTATTCAGTTGTCTTTATCTCAGAGTAACAATTTCCATGTGTGTGAAAAAACTTTTTTTTTGCTGGGCACCAGTGTCTCACGCTTGTAATCCTAACTACTCAGAAGTCTGAGATCTATCTATCATGGTTCAAAGTCAGCACAAGTAGGAAAGTCCCCTTGGGATATTAACCTCCAATTAACCACTCAAAGCCAGAAGAGATGCCTTGTTTCAAGTAGTAGAATGCTAGCTTTGAGTACAAAGAGGCTCAAGGACAACACTCAAGTCCTGTGTTCAAGCCAGGGAATTAAAAAAAATAAAATTAAAACTTGGGTTTGTGTCAATCTGTTTAGGGTATGTGGTTGTATGGGAGGTCAGGCTAACAAATTTTCAATTTAAGAACATCTTTCAGGAGCAAAGTGTCATTTAGATATGATTCTATAGCAAGCTCTGCTCACACACCCAAAATAGTGAACAACACTTCCTGAAATATCAACCAGAACAAGAGTTCAAATATTAGGTGGGGGAAATGTATTTTCATTCATGTAAATCAGACAAAGGGATACATTCAACTCTAAGGAATTCATTCTTAACAGAGCGACATCCAACCTGGGGGATGAGGAAAGAATTGTGAGTAAACTCTACATTTAATCCCAGTTCCAAGGCCACTATGATAAAAGGCAGTAATAACTATTACCTTCACAATATTTTTAGATTGAGATAGTGGTTAGAAAAGAAAACAGAGGACTAAAAAGTATTAAAGTACATTTGTTTCTATTCTGTCATGTTTGTGCATTCATTCCTATGTATGTATGTGTGCACAATTTAAGGAAATTAATATAAGGAAGTAAAGATGAATTGTTCAAAGAAAGAAACAATATTGGGAACATCAAAATTCAAATGAGAATATGAACTTTTTCAACATATAGTGTATATATACTTATATGTATATAAATATATATGTACATTTAAAATTTCTCAACTTATTGCAGTTAGGTTAGTGATATCTTCTATACAGAAGAAAATAGTTACCTTGAAGGAAGTCTAATCAAACATGTAAATATGGTTGACTAAACTGAAAGCAAGGATAAGGACATGTGAAAGAAGTTTTGTCAAAAGTTGACAACAGTATATAAATAGTCAATATTAGTGTTTTGTGGATTCAATAAATGGTTGAGGATGCCAACAAGTTAAAATGCTTGTTCTAATAAGTAATGACAGTATTTAAAATTCTATGTACACAAGTATAAAAATATATACCAAGATACAAAAACATAAAATACTAATCAAATTTTTGTCAATGACATCTACACATCTATAGCAAGCTATTGAATGATCAAGCTGTCAAAAGTGAATTTTGTATGGAAGATTCTCTAGATTAGGAGAGAAATGGAACCCATAACACTTAGGTGTGCCCCTGTTCCTCTAACAGTTGACTCCTAAATATAATACATACATACCAGCAGGGCATGGTAGAAGTCCTTAAGAAGTCCTTACAGTACTGAAAAAATGCATTTTATACACCAAGATTACTGTACCTTGATAAGGTATTTTTCACAAGTGAATGATAAAGGACAAATGCACGAAAATACTTCCAGAATGGTACAATTAAAAGAATAAACCTCCACCATACATATCCAACAAAACTACTGAAATCTTTTAGTCCAAAAAATACAAACATTATCGAACAAGAAAAATACAAAGAACGTATAAAAGTTTCTAATAAGACAGTAGACTGGTAAAGGCAGAATTTTAAATTCTGGGTGGACATCTGGCTGGTAGGTTTTTAAGCCTGTCATTTCAGTGCCTGGGACTAGGAGTTTCCTTGACTCTCCCCATGTACTGACCCGATTCATGTGTGGACCAGCTCAGGTGCCATTACACCATGTCATATGTCTCCATGTTCATGTCCTGTCTCCTGTCTCCTGGCTGTTCTCTGGTCAACATGGCATCCAAATTCATTCAGCAATCCATTGGAGCTGAATTGGATTGTTATATTGTTTTTGTCCTTTGTTTCCTCTCTTGTCTGTTTCCTGTGTTGTGTATTTGCTGGCTGCAGGTCTTTGAAATTAGCCACCTGTACAACACTAGCATTCCAATAAAAACTCTTTTGTCACCTCTGATCGAGCCTCCATGGTCAAAACTATTTCCATTACAGAGTGCAACCAGCACCAGAGTAGCCCAGAAGGAAATGTAAATAGGAAAGGGACAACATAATATTCATTCCTTAATCTTGATCCTAACACAGGGAGGTGATGTGACTATAGGCCATGGAAGGAAATTCTGCCTTTGCCCCTCAAGCACTTGTCTATCTCTGGGACTGGGTACACACCATCTGCTACTAGCAGATAGTCTTGTGTGTCCCTTCCCCATCCCTTCTCAGCATCTCCCCCACCCAATCCTCACCCCCCACCGAAGTTGTAAAGTTCGTTTTCGACATGACAACTTGTACTTCTCATTGTTGCAATGGGTCCACCTGTATCCTTATTTAAGGGAGTTGTTTTTCCCCTTCCATTGCACAAATTATATCGACAACAAATAGTGAAAGCAGGGGTTATACTGTGGGGGAGGGACATACAAAGCAACAAAGAAATAATCTCATAAATGCGTTAGAAACAAATGCATGAAAAAAACTTTAAATACATATCTTAGGGTTCATTTTCCTAACATCACCTTATCTGAACTTTTCTGCTTGATTCATACATATACGAGATATTGCAAATAAGGGAAACCATGGGACCTGTTTCTTTGGTCTTGGCTTACTTCACTTAATATAATTTTTTCCAAGTCTTTCCATTTCCTAAAAAATGGGGCAATGCCATTCTTTCTGATGGAGGCATAGAATTCCATTGTGTATATATACCACATTTTCTTGATCCATTCATCTACTGAGGGGTATCTGGGTTGGTTCCATATCTTAGCTATGGTAAATAATGCTGCAATAAACATAGTTGTGCTGGTAGCTTTAGTGTGGTCTTGTTTGTAAACATTTGGGTAAATGCCCAAAAGTCGGATTGCTGGATCATAGGGGAGATCTATGTGAAGTCTTTTGAGGAACCTCCATACTGCTTTCCAAAGTGGTTGAACAAGTTTACATTCCCACCAGCAATGAAGTAAGGTTCCTTTCTGTCCACATCCCCTCCAGCATCTGTTGTTGTTAGAGTTCTTGATTTTTGCTGTTCTAACTGGAGTGAGGTGGTATCTTAATGTGGTTTTGATTTGCATTTCTTTTATGGCTAGGGAGGTTGAGCATTTCTTCATGTGTCTATTGGCCATCCTTCTTTCTTCCTCAGAGAAGTTTCTCTTTAAGTCTTTAGCCCACTTATTTATTGGGCAGTTGTTTCTTTGAGGATTTGTTGTAGGGGGATTTAATTTTTTGAGTCCCATGTATATTTTAGATATGAGACCCTTGTCCCTTGTATGGCTAGTGAAGATCTTCTCCCAATCCTTAGGCTTTCTATTGATCTTGCTAGCTATGTCCTTTGCCATGCAGAAGCTCTGCAACTTCATGCAATCCCATTGGTCCAACTTTTCTTTGATTCACTTCGTTTCCGGGTCTCTATTAAGAAAATTTCGGCCTGCGCCAAGGAAACCTAGGGTTTCTGCTATTCCATCCTGTAATGTTTTCAGAGTGTCTGCTTTGTCTTCAAGGTCTTTGATCCATTTGGAGTTGATTCTGGTGCAGGGTGATATATAAGGATCTAGCTTAACTTTGTACAAGTAGTTAACCAATTTTGCCAGCACCAATTACTGAAGAGGCTGTCTTTCTTCCATTCTATTTTTTTAGCTCCCTTATCAAAGATTAGATGGCTATAGGTCTGTAAGTTCATTTCTGGGTTTTCAATTCTATTCCATTGGTCCTGAGGTCTGTTCTTGTGCCAGTACCAAGCTGTTTTGATTACTATGGCTTTATAGTAGAGTTTGAAATTTGGTATTGATATTCCTCCAGCAGTGTTCTTTCTGTTGAGGAGTGTTTTTGCTATTCGGGGTCTTTTATTGTTCCATATGAATTTTTGGATTGCCTCTTCTATTTCCTTGAAGAATGAGGTTGGAATTTTGATAGGTATCACATTGAATTTGTAGATACCCTTGGGAAGTATTGCCATTGTCACGATGTTAATCTTTCCAATCCAGGAGCATGGGAGTTTTTCCCATTTTTTTAAGTTCTGTTTTGATTTCCTTTTTCAAGTTTTTAAAGTTTTCATCATAGAGGTCTTTCACTTGTTTGGTTAAGTTAATTCCTAGGCATTTTATTTTTTGTGGGGCTATTACAAATTGAGTTGCTTTCCTAATTTCAGCCACACTTTTCTTATTGTTGGCATGCAGAAAAGCCATTGATTTTGGGGGGTTAATTTTATACCCTGCTACTTTGCTAAAGTTTTGAATCAGCTTGAGTAATTTGGGAGTGGAGTCTATGGGATTCTTTAAGTACAAGATTATGTCATCTACAAAGAGAGATACTTTTATTTCTTCTTTTCCTATTTGGAACTCCTTTATGTTTGCATCTTGTCTTATTGCTGTAGCTAGGCATTCTAATACTAGATTGAAGAGAAGTGGAGAGAGTGGACATCCTTGTCTTGTTCCTGAGTTAAGAGGGAATGGCTTTATTTTTTCACCATTAAATACAATTTTCTCCTTTCTCCTTCACAAATTAAACCATCAAATACAGTGAAACCAGGCGTTATACCGTGAGGGAAGGCCATACCAAGCAACAAACAAATCACCTTATAAATATGTTAGAAACAATTGCATGAAAGCAAAAATATTTGAATCCTTATCTTGGAGTTCCTTTCACATAACATCAATTTATCTGACCTTTCCTGCTTGTCTCAGACATATACTAGTTATTGCAAACAAGGGAAATCATGAGCCCTATGTTTTTTGGGGCCTGGCTTTCTTCACTTAATATAATTTTTTCCAAGTCTTTCCTGCCACAGCACACCACCAGCTACAGACCTCGTGAGTATCCCAACTGGGTCTAATCTCTGAGGGTGGCAATTCCATGTGGAATCCCAAAGCCCTCTGACCCAAATCCACTTCCAAAAGAAGGGATCAGGCTGGTGTGGCTACCTTGAAAAGCCTGGGACACAGCTGCAGGCCTATGATAGCAGTCTACAAACCTGAAACCCCCAAAACTCCCTGCCACCAGACCTGAGAGTGTGACTCTAGATAACAGGCACCCTCTCCCATCAAAAGGCCATCTACTCCCAACCAAGCCACAAGGAAAGTTGACTACAGCAAGACATACAAGGTGCTATCAGGAATCTGCTCTGAGAACTATGGGGAGACTAAAGCTCCCCTAAAGAACTCCCCAAAAAACAATTCTTTAGTTTTTATTCTTGTTTTTGCTGTTTTGTTAGGTTTTATGTCTGATCTTTTGTTGTTTGCTTTTATTTCTACATGCTATTTAAGTGTACTATTTAAGTGTATTGTGATTTAGGATTTGCTATTTCTCTTAAAGCTTCTATTTTTCATTATTATTTGGTTTCTTCTTCCACTTTCTGATCTCCTAATTTGTCAGATTTTTATTCTTTATTTTCTTCTAACTCTCCCTTTTTCCTCTCTCTCCACATTATACTACTACTCCATCAGAGCTACCCTGCCTAGTTCTATACACAAAGTAAGACCTCCTTCTACGTGTGTAAACAATAATTACAGGAGTTAACTTAGATTAAGCGACTCTCTAATAATATTTGAAAAATCTTTCTCTAATCTCAGCAAGTTTCCAAATACACTTCTTTTTCTTACCTTCATCTCGATCTCTAAGCTACTCACTACATAACCTTTCTTCAAATTCTTTTCCACTTCTGACACTTGGTAACAAGGTCTTTATTCTCATCGTACTACATACATATACCCCTCCCCCAAGCTACTCTTATCCCTCTACTATCATTATACCCAAGTTCTCTTCTGAACTTGAAATCATATCTCTCCAATCCTAACCCTTCAATTCTCCATCTGCTCCACCCCATTGATTCCTAACAGTTAATATATGAACCAACTTACAGTTGGTTCTATATTTGACCAAAAAATTGGTTCCAATTGACTATTTTGAGTACAAGGGGACCATCTTGTTAACTCTAAGGAGCAGACTACTTATCACCCAAACCCAGGTTGTCACAAGTTACAACTATACATAATCTTGACCCTGAAACCACAATATCCCTCTCCAAGCAAATAAAAAGAGAGCTAAATAGGAAAACACTTACACATTACTTTGAAACCCTAAGATCTATACATGTACACGACACTGGGTTGGCTCCGGTCGCCCCTCCCCCAAAAAAAGACTGTCCTCCTGTCATACCAATGTGATTCTTGTCTCCAAATGGGTAGAACCAACTGCAGAAACACAAGGAATATAGCCAATCAAAAACCTCAAAACTATCTCCACACAAACAAGCTACAGAACAGTCCCAGAATAACCTAGAGGATAATGTTCATGATAGATTAACTGCAAGGCTGGTAAACCTGCTGAATGAAAAATTAAATACCCTGAATAGGGTTATCTGAGAGTGTGATGAAGCCATACAGAAGCTAATAGATGACTTCATGGCCTCCAGAAATAAAAAGATAAAGGAACTCTAGCAGAGGGAGAAAGAAGCTAATGAAAAGATAAGGACCCAGATTAAGGAGTGGAAAGAAAAGTCTGGCAACCAATGCCAGAAGGTAAGGCAATCTATTCAAGACTTAAAAGAAAACCTTAATAAGGAGTTGGCCACCATTAAGAAAGAACAGCAATAAGAAGCGTGATAGAAAGTGAAGTAAAATGTCTTCAAAGAAGAATGGAGGAGGCCAAAGAAAGAATGTTGGATGCTGAAGACAGTTTAGACCAGACATTCCATTGTGACATCATAAACTCTCCAGTGTGACATATCATTGTCATTATGACACTATAAGCTCAATTTGACATCACAATATGACAATGACATCATAGCATTATGACATTACATTGTCACTGTGGCATCATATACAAACTGTGAATGCCTATTCTGGGATTGATTTCTATTTCAAATATGTCATATGGGTTGATATCAGAAACCCATTGTGACCTCATAGCCATTGTGAGATCACAATCCATTTGTCACATCACATTGCCATTATGATATTACTAACATACTGTGACTTCACAAAAATGTTTTGTCCTCATAAATTTTGTACCATGTTACCATTTTGATATCTGAGGCACTTTGTGAGCACATAAATTGTTTTCGACCTCATAATTTTTAAGGTATGACATGTGATATCAGAAATCCACTGTGACATGACCATTGTGTCATTATATTGCCAGACGTCATGACCGTAATATCACATTGTGACACCACCAACCTCTTAGTACTTCATCAATGTTGTGACAACAAATAACTTTGGAGACATCACAGTCCCTGTGTGAACTCATATACTCATTTTGAACAAATGAGAATTGAGTTCCAGGATTCCATTTTGACATCATCAACCCACTGAGACAACACAAAAGTATTGTGACATTAACACTAGTATGGCATTCTGAACTAATTGTGACATCAAACATTATTTTGAAATGATATTGTGACATCACTATGCCATCATGATATCACTGTCCCATTGTGTTTTCAAAAATCTAGTATGAGCTCATAACATTTTAGAAAATTCTTGCTATTTGGGACTTCAAGCTCCTTCTGTGAATGTCTATTTTTACTGTAAACTACTATCAATTAAAATTGGAAATATTGTGATATTACAAACTCATTGTGACATCAGAAACCCATTGTGACCTCATCACCACTGTGACATCACAAAACAATTTGGGATGTAGAATGCCATTATGACTCACCAAACCATTGTGACATCACAAACCTATTGTGACCTGATGACCAGTATGGCATCACCAACTAATTGTGACATCAATGATCATGACATAACGATGATGTCACAATGACAATGTGATGTCTTAGTGCTATGATGTCATTATATTTTCTGAAACCACAATGAGGGGATGAACCACTGGTGATGATTTCTCAAAGGGTATGTGGTGTTACAATTGCATCTCTGATCTCAATTGTCATGAGTTCACAATGAGGATATGTGTATTGAAAAGAACTGTGATGTCACAAAGGCCATTTTTTTAAAGGTGCTCAGATGTCATAATAGTTTTGGACTGTCAGAGTGTTGATGAAGTCAGAATGGGATTGTGATGTCACAACTAGTTTCTAGTATCACAATAAAATTGCAATTTCAATTGCTTCTAGTACAAAATGAGAATAGGAGTTCACAAAGGAGCTTGAAGCTCCAAATCCATTGAGTTTTGTAAAATGTTATGAGTTCATACGAGGTTTTTTAAAACACAATGGGACAACTATATCACAATGGCAATGTGATGTCACACTATCATATCATAATAATGTTTTTGTCACAGTTATTTTGTGATTCAATAATAGTAATGAGGTAATAATAGTTTTGTGATGTCACAATGGGTTGGTAATGTCAAAATGGCATGCCAAATCACAATTGCCGTTAACTCACAATGAATATATGAGATCACAAAAGGACTATGTTATCTACAACAGCATGTGTCACAAATGTTCTGAATTCCTAAGCGATATTAGATTTCACAATGTGCACAATAGTCATGTCTGGCAGTATCATATCACAGTGGTCATGATGTCACAGTGGATTTGTAATATCACATCACACCTGAAATATTTTGAAATCAAAAAGAGATTATGAGCTCACAAAGAGCCACAGATACAACAATGGCTGCATGCCAAAAAATTTCAGAGGCAGGACAGGTTGGTGATCTCAAAGTGGGTTAGTGATATCACCATGGCAATGTGATGTCATAAGGGGATTGTGTTGTGACAAGGGTTATGAGTTCACAATAGGTTTCTGCTATCAACACACATGCCGCATTTGAATTAGAATGAAATCACAGAATAGGCACTGCCAATGTATCTATGGCATCACAATGTCAATCTGATGTCATAATGCTACGATGTAATTGTAGTTTGGTGATATCACAATGAGCTGATGGTGTCATAATGACAGTGTCATATCTGGTGATAATGTCATGGAGGGTTTGTGATGTTACAATGGCATGTCTGTTCTTAATTGTCCTGAGTTCATGATGATATGGGTACACAAAGCAATTGTGATGTTACAAATGCCATGTGTTTTTTCAAAGGTGTTAAGAGGTCAAAATAAGTTTGGGATGTCACAATGTAATCATGATGTCACAATAGCAATGTGATGTCACAGAGGTAATGAGGTAACTTGGGTTTGTGACATCAAAAAGAGTTTTTAATATCAGAATATGTCCAATATCAATTGCTACTATTTCACTATGAGGATATGAGTTAAGGAGGAACTTGAAATCCCAAAGGTCATGAATTTTCTAAAATGTTATGAAGTCTTAATCAGATTATGAAAACTCAATGGGACAATGATATCACAATGGCAATGTGATGTAAAAATATCATGTCTTAACAATGTTTTGATGTCACAATTGGGTGGTGATGCCATACTGGTGATGAGGACACAATGGTTTTGAGATGTCACAATGGGTTGGTGATGTCACAATAGCATGCCGGATCTCAATTTTCATTTTTTTAATGAGTATATGAAATCACAAGGGGACTGTGATATCTCCAAAGGCATGTGTTGTTACAAATGTTCTTCAGTCCTAACAGGTTTGTGATGTCAAAATACTTTAGTGATATAACAATGGCAACGTGATATCACAATGGGTTTGTGATTTCACAGTGGTTATGAAGTCACAATGGATTATTGATGTCACAATGGGTTCATAATATCCCAATCACACCCAAATTCAAATGCTAGTAGCTCACAATGAGGATAGGAGTACACAGCTAAAGCTTGAAATCCCAAAGGCAATACATTTTCTAAATTATTGTGAAGTCACAACTGATTTGTGAAAACCCAATGGGACAGCGATATCACAATGGCAATGTGATGTCACAATATCATGCCATAATAATGTTTTGATATCACAATTGGTTATGTCATACTGGTGGTGTAACAATATGTTTGTGAAATCACAATCAGTTGGTAATGTCACAATGGAATGGCAGACCTCATTTACATTAATTCACAATGAGTATATGAGTTCAAAAAGAGACTTTGAAGTCTCCAATGGCATGTGTTATCATAAAAGTGATGAAGTCCTTACAGGTGTGGGATGTCACAATTTGACACTATACTCATGACACCTAGCAGTGTGATGTTACAATGGTCATGAGGTCACAGTTTCTGATATCATGTCATACTTGGTATATAATGAGGTCACAAAACAGATTATGAGCTCACAAAGGTTTAAGATATAACAATGGCAGCAGGTCAAAAGTATATGAGGACAGGATAGATTTGTGATGTCACAGTGGGTTAGTGATATCACAATGGCAATGTGATGTCACACTGGATATGAAGTGACAATGGGTTTCTGATGTCAAAATTCATGCCACTTTTGAAATAGATTGAAGTCACAGAATAGGAATTCACAATGTGTCTAGGACATCACCATGACAAAGTGATGTCAAATGGCTATGATCGTCATTGTAGATTGTAGCGACCGTCTACTCGACCAGCGAGGAAAAACGACCACCACACCAGGAGTCTTCTCAGATCACGCTTTATTGGAGAGCCTTTTAGTTGTAGGAGACCTTGGGCGCGAGAGAGCGTGCACCCGAAACACAGCCGCTTATATAGGAGAATCGGAATGCGGGTCTTTCTATTGTTGGTCGCCTGCCTTTCACCATCACCAGGTGTCATGGGATTGGCTGGGGACTCTACCTGGCTCATGCACGCGCACAGCCCAGGCGTCCCGCCAAGCACCGTCTGGGGTGGTTACCTCAAAGCTGCCAGGGAGTGGGCGGAGTCTCGCCTCGGCTCCCTACAGTAGATTGGTGATGTCACAATGAGTTTGTGTCATAAAGACAATGGGATGACAATCGACCTGATGTCCCAAGGGGTGTGTGATGTTACATTTTCATGTGCACATCTCAACTGTTAGTTCACAATGAGGATATGGGTACACAAAGGAAGTGGGATATCACAAAGATCATGTGTTTATTTTTTTAAAGATTCTAACAAGTCATAATAGATTTGTCATTTCACAATGTGATCTTGATGTCACAATGGCAATGTCATGTCCCAATTGGTTATGTCACAATGGTGATGAGGTTACTTTTGGTTTGTGATGTCACAACGATTGTAATATCACACTCACATGTCAAAATTCAATTGCTGCTAGTTCACAATGATTATACACTGTATTTGCTTCAGGTCCCAAGGGTCATGAATTTACTAAAATGTTATGAGGTCCTATTATACGTTTTTGAAAAAAGATAGGACAGTAGTATCACAATACAATGTGATGTCACTATATCAAGACATAATAATGTTTTCATGTCACATTTAGTTGGTGGTGCCATATTGATGAGGTTAAAATAGGTGTATATCACAATTTTCTGGCAATGTCACAATTACATTCTGGATCTCAATTGTCTTTAACTCACAATGAGTATATGAGTTCACAAAGGGACTGTGATATCTCCAAAGGCATATGTTATGACAAATGTGACGTCCTAAAAGTTTTGTGATGTCACAATGTGATACAATGGTCAGGACCTCTGGCAGTGTGATGTTTCCGTGGTCTGAGGGCACTGTTGATTTCTGATATCACATTTCATACTTGAAGTGTCATGAGGTCAAACATAGATAATGAGTTCTTGACATCTGGTAGGGTGATGTCTCCGTGGTCTGAGGTCACTGTTGATTTCGGATATCACATTTCATACTTGAAGTATCATGAGTTCAAACACAGATTATGAGTACACAAAATTCCTGATACCACAATGAATGCATGACACAAAAATTATGAGGATAGGACAGATTTGTTATGTCAGAGTGGGTTATTGATATCACAATAACAATGTGATATGACAAAGGGATTGTGATGTCACAAAGCTAATGGAGTCATAATGGGTTTCTGACATCAACCAACATGCCACATTTGAGAGAGAATGGAATCACAGAATAGGCATTCACAATGTTTCTAGGATGTCACAATGACAATGTGATGTCAAAATACAGATATAATTGTAGTTTTGTGACATTTTATTTAACCATCTACAGAGGGGCAGCTGGGTTGTTTATATTAACTATGGTGAATAATGCTGTGATAAAACATAGTTGTGTTGGTAGATTTCTTATGCCCTTGTTTCTGATTCTTTGGGTAAATGCTCAAAAGTGGGATGCTGGGTCAAAGGGGAGCTCTATGTGGATCTGTGGAGGGATCTTCATACTGCTTTCCAATATGAAGTTTCCACTCCCAGCAACAATGCAGTACAGTTCCCTTTTGGACACAGTCCCAACAGCATCTGTTATTATTAGATTTTTTTTTTATTTTGTTGGTCATGTGGCCTGCACCATTGGACTGGGTGCTGTCCCTCAGGTCTTCAGCTGAAGGCTAGCGCTCTACCGTTTGAGCCACAGAACCACTTCCAACTTTTTCTGCTTATGTGGTGCTGAGGAATTGAACTCAGGGTCTCATGCATGCAAGGCAAACTCAGGGTCTCATGCATGCAAGGCAAACACTCTACCACTGAGCCACCTTCCCAGCCACCAGATTTCTTGATTGTAGCCATTCTAACAGGGGTGAGGTGGAATCTCATTTTTTTTGGAAGAACAAGGGAAAAGTTTACTGCCAGTAAGGGGACAGGCAAGTCCCCATCTTACCAGGTAAGAGGAAGTGAGAAGTGCTGGCTATTGTCTCAGGTGACCTTTTACTAATCCCATGTATTAAAGGCAGCAACGATCAGCCCCTACCCCCTTTCCCTGAGAGATCACGTTGCGGGATTTTTATATCATTTTAATAGAGTAAGAAATTATATAAATTGTTGTTTTGTATTTTCTTTTATTGTATATATTTTTATTGTAAAGATACTCTATAGAGGGGTTATAATTACATGAGTAAGGTAATGAATACATTTCTTATTGAACATTGTTACCCCCTCCTTTGTTTTTACCCTACCATCCCTTCCCTCCCCACCTCCTCAACTCTTCCATCTCCCCTAAGTTCCTTTTCTACATAGTGTCTTGTACATATCATTGTTACAATGGGTCAACTTGTATCCTTATTTAAGCATTATGTTATTTCCCTTTCCCTCCCTAAATTAGAAAAATGTATATACAAGATGCAGGGCACCAGAAACATTGAAAACAGCAGATTCCATGGGATAAAATATTCATAAGAAACTATCAGCACATTATAAATACATTAAAAACAACAGCAAGGAAGATAAAACCACTTGTGTCCTTATCTTGGGGTTCACTTCGCTAGTTTCATCTTATATGGTCATATGTACATAGTTTTTTTTTTTACCTTTTCTGCTTATTCTAGACAAATACTAGTAATTGCAAATAAGGGAAACCATGGGATCTCTGTTTATTTGGGCCTGTCTTACTTCCCTTAATATAAATTATTCCAAGCCTTTCCATTTCATAACAAATGGGGCCGAGTCATTCTTTTTGATGGAGGTATAGAATTCCATTGTATATATATGATGAGGTCAAACTATGTAAAAACACAATTGAACAGTGATATCACAATGGCAGTGTGATGTCAAAATATCATGTCATGATAATGATTTGATGTCACAATTAATTGGTGAGGCCATACTGGTCATAATGGATTTGTAATGTCACAAAGGGTTGGTACTGTCACAATGGCATGATGGGTCTCAATTTTCTTTAATTCACAATTATATGTGTTCACTAAGGTACCATGGTGTCTCCAAAGGCATGTGTTGTCTCAAATGTTCTCAAGTCCTAACTGGTTTTTATTTTCATAATGTAACACAATGGTCATGATATCTGGCACTCTGATGTCATAATGTTCAAGATGTCACAGCGGATTTTTGATATCACATGTCATATTTGAAATATTATGAGGCTAATACCAGAATATTAGCTCATAAAGGGCCTAAGATGCCAAAACAGATGCATGTTGCAAAATTTATGAGTACAGGACAGGTTTTTGATGCCACAATAGTTTAGTAATATCACAATGACAATGTGATGTCACAAAGTGATTATGATGTCACAATGCTTATGAGTTCAAAATGGGTTTCTGATATCAACCCACACACTTCCTTTTTACAGATAATCTCTTTGCTTTTGCTTGTTCCTAAATGTAGAGAAGACTGTCTCGGTTTCCTACCATGATTTCACAAACATGAAAAGTGAGATCTCCTCAGGGAATCAGGTTCTTTTTTTGGGGGGGGGTCCAGTCGAGGTGCTTGAACTCTGAGCCTGGGCACTGTCCCTCTGCTCCTATTCTCAAGGCTAGCGCTCTACCACTTGAGCCACAAAGACACTTCCGGCTTTTTTCTTTTTGCTTATGTGGTGCTGAGGATCAGGGACTCAGTTTCTTTGTATAAAATATATTTCTAGTTGTAAAGATTCTTCAAGTGAGTAACTTCATAATTTCCTTAATTTTAATGAAAAGGAAGACAGAAAGTTTATTGGTGAAGTCTCAAGATTAAAGCAGTGGTATATCAAATTAAGTGTAGAGAATTTGAAAAGGTAAATCAGAGATAGGAGGTCTAATCTTATTCAAGTGATCTTTGATCAAGTCAGCAAAACCTTAGATGAATTAAGACTGTCTGACCTGTTCATGCCTTTCTGGCCACTATTTTCCTTCCCTAGACTCTTGGATTTTCCCCCTCTATGTTAGTTCTATTTTTGTTGTCTACTGCTGCCTTTGGTTTGCTAAACTCTTGAGAAAATTCTTTTCCAGGACCTCTTCAGTGTTTCCCTTCCTGCTAATTCTTTCCCTTCTTAAAAAGTAGTCCTGAATTCTCTTGTGATATTATTTTCCTGTTTATTTCCCTACTTTCTTAACTAAGTCCTAAGAAAACTTTTAGTGTCCTTTATTCCTCATCCTCTATTACCTTTTCATCAGTTTCTCTCTGAGGTCTAGCTCCTTAGAAGCAGACTTTGGGACATGGATTCAAATGCAAATAGCTTACATGGAAAATGATCCTGGATCATACAATAGGAGAGGCACAACAGTGAGATAGGAAGAAGGCATCCATTGATGGTATGCAGTCACAGCATCATTTTTATGCTGATGATTTCCAAATATTTGTCTCCAGCTTGTATCTCAACTTCAGAGTCCAAATTCACAAATCTTCTGAAACCCAACTGCTACAAACATTGGCATAAGGAAAACATTCAAGGCCTAGCACTCCTAATCCCTGAAGATGTTGACATTGAGTAAGTTACTTCTCCAAGTTCCAGGCAATGCTTATGCAAGAACAGGGACAATAATAGTGCCATCAATATAAATGTCTTAATTATGAAATGAGGTTGTTTATGTTAAGTAGTAAGAGGAGTGCCTATTACACCGGAAGCAGTAAGTACTCACTCAGGATCTGCCATTGCTGATGTTATGATAACTTTCTTCACAAACCAATTTCTTTCTTTCTTTTTAAGAATTTGAAAGTCACCATTTATTAACTCCAAATGAAATAATGTCTCTAGTCACTGTCTTTGAGATTTGCATGTGCCATTAAGAGAGAGGTTTATGAGGAAACTTTAAAGTTGGTAAATCGATGGCACTGACATCACGCAAATCTACAGGTCTATATTAACATCTCTCCACAAACTAATTTCCTGTTACACATTCCATGTCTTTGTTAATAGCAATTCCATCTATCACTTGCATCAGAAATTTTAAAGTGCTCCTAGAATCCTTCTTACTCTCAACATGAGGCACCACACCCTGCCAACTCCGACTCCCACATACTTCTTAAATTTGTCATTTCCTCTACATTGTTCTTCCTCTGCCTAATGCCAGCCTTCAGAATTCTTTGGAGGGTTATCTCTGACTACAGGTTGAATATAGTGTCTGACACAAAATAATCACAATAAATGTTTGAATGAATAAATATCATCAAATCATCTCTAATACAACAAATGATACCATCGTACTCTGGGTGCTTTGGAGTTGCCCTAGATTCCACATTTTAACCTCTGCCCTTTAACTTCTACCTTCAAATATACCTTGAATCTGAGCAGCTTTTAACACCACACCTCATCTGTTCACCTAGACTTTGTTCCTCTTGACTTTTAAGGTGCCACAGCACCTTTCACTATTGAAAGGCCATCAATGAAAGAGCTTCACATACATCCCAGGGGACCACGTGGAGGCAAGCAGGCACAGGAGAAAGGTTATTACAAGGTTTATTAGAGAAGTCATATTTCCCTCAAGAGGGAGCACATGGCACCTGTCCATAAGCAGGTAGCAGGAAGATCTGGGGCAGGAAGTGAGGTAGGTGGGAAGCTCAGGTGGGCCTGGCAGAGAGAGGGAGAGGCCAGGTGTACGGTGAGAACTCCAGGCCTGGGAGCAGCTCAGGTCTGGGCTGAGTTGAGGACCAAACGTGAGCATAATGCTTATAACTAGGCCTTTTTTTGTTATCTTTCTGTGTTATCTATTGACTTCTCTAACCTTATTGTTTCACCTGTCCCATTCCCTCACCTTGTTTTGGTCATAGTCATTCCACCAACAAACAAAACGTTCAGTCTTTGCAAACGTAGTTTTCCTGGGTCTTCAACCAGCTGTGAATTTACAGTAGTTTATTTTTTGTGGGTACTGGGATTAGAACTCAGGGCCTGGGAACTTTTGTACTCAAAACTAGCTTGCTACCACTTGAGCTACAGTGGCACTTCCAGTTTTTTGGTGTTCAA
Source organism: Dipodomys merriami (assembly GCF_024711535.1). Classification (NCBI taxonomy): domain Eukaryota; kingdom Metazoa; phylum Chordata; class Mammalia; order Rodentia; family Heteromyidae; genus Dipodomys; species Dipodomys merriami. The sequence goes on from NW_027202400.1 coordinate 205,073, forward strand.
TTAGAGATAGGAGTTCCATGGATTTTCCTGACTGTGTTGGCTTCAAACCATGTTCCTCAGATCTCAGCCTTTTGAATAGCTAGGATTACAGGCATTAGCCACCAGTCCCCATCCATAGTTCAAAGTCTTAACTCTCCACAATTATGTCCTTCTCTGTATTTTCACATATTACTGTCTTTCTCCATCTTAGAATGTAAGCTTCTTAAACTAGAGTTTATGGCTTCTTTTGATTGTCATCTAGATCTTAAGACCAAAGTTAGCATATAGCAGCACAAAAATAAATATTTGTTAATAAACATTTATTGATTACTCTTTAAAATGAACACTCAATAAGATGTACAAGAGGTTATATCAAAAAACGAACTTTACAAGTTGTGGGGGATGGGAGGGAGGGCAGGGACGGTAAGGGGAAACAAAGGAGGAGGCAACAATGCTTGATAAGAAATGTATTCATTACCTTGCACATGCAATATCAATATCAATAGGTAAACATCAACTATCTTTTATAGGTAAGAATAAGAATTGAACTTGGAAAATTAGAAAACTGATTAATATGATACTTCTACCTTGCTCCTTTTTTGAAAATTCCTTTATTGCCAATAAAATGTGGGGTATTTAAAGAAATACAAAAATTTCCTAATGTAAAGCAAATTGCTATATGTTTGCTGGGATAAAATGCCCAGCAGCAATCCTAAGGAAAAAAAAGTCTTATAACCAGGGTGAATTCAAAGACCATCTTCTATTAATTAAGTCACTCAGTTGACAAAGAACCGATTAACATAATATATAATGAATATTCTTTCATTTCTCAACAAATTACAGCAATACTAACACCTTCATGAAATAGAGCATTTCCAGTTTGATTTCTTTGATGACTGAGTTGAAATTAGATGAAAGGGGCAGGGGTGTTATCGACAGATGTTCCTAGGTAAGGGGACAAAAGCTGCTCTGGAAATTGCAGGTGTCATAGCCATGTCATAGCATCCACCTTGCACTTGTCCTGGAAATTCTCAGCAAGTTTCTTACATTCTCTTGATTTCCTTTGAGAATCCCTGTACCAAAAAGAGCTCTTATGGTAAACTTGAGCTGAGAAACAAATTGATTCAAAAACACTCCCATTATTCCCATTACCAGAGTATACTGCTTCTTTTAATTATAGCACAGAGATTTATTTTGAGATATTTGAGAGGAAGAGAAACTACAAGAATAATTTTAAGGACAAGGACAAGAAAATGTGAGGAGAGCTCTAGGCCACATGGTGTGATAATTTGGCAACATAAACCCCTTTTTGATTTCTACTTAGGTCAATAATGACAAAATAGAATATGTGAACTGTTTAAAGGTAAAGATTTCAGGTTCATATGTCAAAATCAAAATTAAACAAAAATACATATAGATTTTGAATTGCTCATATAGCACAAAGGCTAAGCAACATTGTTATTTTTGTTTCCCTGAACTGTAAAATGACAAATTTGAGATCTTAGAAAAATTATTGATGGAGGAGAAGCCTGGTGTCTCATGCCTGTAATCCAATCTACTGAGGAGGTAAATATTGGGAGGGTTGTGGTTCAAGGTCAGCCTGGGTAAAAAGTTGGAGAGACTCCATCTCAACCAATAAAAACTGGGTGTAATGGCCCATGCCAAGTTTAAGTGGGAAAGGTAAACAAGAGGGTCTAGAATAGTCCAGGCATAGACCAGAAGATGTCTTTAGAAAAATAACTGAAACAAAAACAACTTGGGGAACGGCTTAATTGGTACAACACTTGCAGGGCAAAAACATGAGCTCAAATTGCAGTACTGAAAAAAAGGAAATGAAAAGTTATATTTTAGTTTATTCTTCCTAAATATTGAAAATTTTCATTTTCTTTTAGATATCACAATGACATTAAAACGTACAAAGCATTTGGCTATTATGGTAGAAAATTCTAGCTGTTGACATCGAATTTTTCTGTACTTTCTAGGCATCCAGCTAGACTGAATTTATTGCTGACAGTATCTTAAAGTTACTGCAAAGTGACTCCAGTCAATAGAATGAGAGCAAAGAAAATGCATACTCCTTTAGGGCCAGTCCATAACAGATACCTTGTGTAGTTAGTTGTCTCTGTCCTTTTCCCTTCAGGTTTGACAAAAATGAAAGGAATGTTTTTGAAAACAACTTAATGAAGTTGTTAAAGCCACAGGATGAAAGAATATGAATCTTTGAATCATTTTGTAGGAAGTTATTTTTCAATCAGTCTTTGACCTCAGTGAAGGAAAATTTCTCTCAAATGGACCCTCTGAAATATGGGAATTTATTTTATTTTATTTTAGTGTTTATTTTTTGCCAGACCTGGGGCTGGAACTCAGGGTCTGGGCACTGTCTCTGAGCTCCTTCTGCTCAAGGCTAGTGCTCTATCACTTGAGCCACAGTGCCACTTCTGAATTTTTCTGTTTATGTGATACTGAGGAATCAAACCCAGGGCTTCATACATGCGAGGCAAGAATGCTACCTCTAAGCCACTTTCCCAGATCTGGGAATTTCTTTTATTAACCACATCACCTTACCAAATACAGCAGGTTGGAATGATTAGAAATTAAAGTTCCTATTAGTTCTGTAACCAACTTTTCATTGTGGTGAGATTTTAAACTTCATAGTTTTATATTTTTCTCACTCTATATGTACAGTTTCAACAATAATTCCCCATTGGGAAAATTTTGCTTCCACTGGTATTATATCTTCCATAACTGCCCTGACTGAATGTTTCATCAGAGCCAGGGATTTGTGTACTGAAAACTTTTTTTAGGTTAGTTAACAATGAAATTTAGAACTGTGGTCATTTATTAAAAGGAAAATGAAGATAAAGTACATTCATTATGTTAATTCCAAGGTACACAATCATTTTTTCCAAAAGGTATCCCAAAATAAACACCTTTCAAATAAATTGTTTGGAAATCAGGACACAAATTATCATTTTTATTCTGTTGGCATAAAGATAGCTCTTTGAAAAATGAATAATGACCAGTCTTCAAAAAAGACAAAATATATCACCTTGGTGTTCTCTCATAAACACATTGTCAGATAGCTTTATCTTACATGCCTACTGACTAAAGACAGACAATCTCCCCCGCCCCTTTTAAACAAAGGTTTTATTCAGAGACACAATCATAGGTCACAGTATAATTCTCTATACAAGAAAGTTTTATTTTTCAATCCTATAATTTCCATTTTAATGCTACGAATACTTTTGTTACTGGTTCTAAACCAAGATTCTCATATAAGGAATTAATCAATCACAGTTCCAAAGTCACACTCTGCAAATGAGAAAACAAACTGCTCTGGGCTTTACAAATTGAAGATTATGAAAATAAATTCTAAGGTGTTGACTCATGCATTAAATTCTATTACTCTATCAGCACTCAATTTGTATACGTGAATATTTATGAACCCCTGGATGTTTATAAGTAATATGAATGAGAATTTTTGCTAAAGAAAGAATGGGAAGATTGTTTTACCTAAAATTTGAAGAAAAGCTCAACTCTTAAATGTGCTAAACTTCCTTTGGAACAGACATATAAACTTTAGTTCTTGTCAAGGTATTAACTGATTCATTGGTATCTTGCTTTCTTTCTTGCTTAATGTACCCACCACAGCAGTGACTCCTGATTATTGCAAAGCTTTACAAAATGGAGCTGGACATTTGATTACTATCAGTAGTGAATTACTGGTTGGCACTAAGTCTCAGGTGCCTTTCAGAGAAAATCCATTTTGCTTCACATTTCTCATTAATTCTCATTTGTCCTTTTCTTACTTTCTTTCTTTTTGCTCAAATTTTTCCCCTTCTCCTAGACTTAGCCCATTCTTTTCATCCTAGCTCACGCTCTAAGAGAGGATAGTATTTTGTGGCATCTTTGCTATTGCATTTTATCCATCTATTTCTGCATCCCGGAGTCTACCCAAGCTGTTTCTTTAATCAAAGTTTAAAGAAACCCTAGACTAGAATAAAATAGCTTAAAGACCTTTGTCACTTATAATGGACTCTCCTTAACGTTTCAAAATTCTGTTAAGTGTTCATATCTCTCTCTCTTTCTTTCCTTCCTTCTTTCCTTCCTTCCTTCCTTCCTTCCTTCCTTCCTTCCTTCCTTCTTTCTTTCTTTCTTTCTTTCTTTCTTTCTTTCTTTCTTTCTTTCTTTCTCTCTTTTCTTTCTTTCTTTCTTTCTTTCTTTCTTTCTTTCTTTCTTTCTTTCTTTCTTTCTTTCTTTCTTTCTTTCTTTCTTTCTCTCTTTTCTTTCTTTCTTTCTTTCTTTTTTCTTTCTTTCTCTCTCTCTCTTTCCCTCTCTCTCTCTCTCTCTCTCTCTCTCTCTCTGCATCAAAAGAGTAGGCATAGAAATGAACAACATTTCAATACCTAGTATTGAAAAATCTTAGAATTTCTAGGACAGTATAAAATTACCTATAGAATTTCTGGCATATAGGATAGACTCGAAAAATATTAGTGCTTTAGATTTTGCTGCATATAACTGATGCCCAAATTTTATAGCTTAAAACAGCAATCATTACCTTATACATTCTCATAGTTTCTGTGGATCAAGAAGTCCAAAGGGCTAGCTTGGTCTGTCCTTTCTCAGTCTTTCATGCAGTGCAGTCTGAAGTCAACCTGGACTAGTCATCTGAAGGAAGGACAAGCTGGCTTGGATTGTCTACTTGAAACCTCTTTCTCTCTATTATGACTTTTGCATGGAGCTGCTTGGTTGTACACATGGTTGAGTGATTTAGGAAATCAAGATGAAAACTGTTTAAAAACTAACTTTTCCATTGGTATTTTGTTAGTCACATATCTATAGTACTGATTTGATGTGGGAGAGGGGCTGGCTACCTAAGATTATGAGTTCCAGGAGATGTTGATCATCAGATTGCATCTTGGAGACTGGCTGTCATAGACACGGATTCCCTCAGAGGAAATAATTTGACTTGACTAGAATTCCTGGAATGCTTTCAATGTTTTTGGTGATTATTTATTCCTTTTTATGATAGTTCAGCCCAACTATTTCCTGTTTTGCTTGCTTCCTTCCTTTCTCTCTTTCCTTCTTTCTTCCTCTCTTTTACCCCTCCCTCCATCCTTCCCTCCCTCCCTCCCTCCCTTCCTTCCTTCTTTCCTTCCTTCTTTCCTTCCTTCCTTCCTTCCTTCCTGCCTCCCTTTCTCCCTCCCTCCCTCCCTCTCTCTCACTTTCTCTCTTTCCCTCTTTTTCTTTCTCTTTCTTTCTTTCTCCCTCCTTCCTTCCCTTTTCTCTCTCTTTCTGTCTTTCTCCCTCTTTACCTCCCTCTTTCTCTTCTAATCTCTCTATCTCTCTCACACATACACCTCTGATTTCACTCATATTTCATCATTTTTGTGTATAATTACAAGTGTTAGAAAACAATAAGAATGGGTAAAATTCTACATCAGAACCCAAAGCCTTCCAGAAAAGTCTGCAGGCCTCTAATCTTTCATTCTTAGTGATTCTAGGTTGCCATCTTATGTCACCCCCAGTATACTTAATCCCAAAATGCATGACTAACATGCTTTCTTCATCCCTGCTTAAAATCCTGGATGGTTTGTTTCTGCAGAACTTAGTCAACTACTTGAAACTGACATAAATGTCTAAATACTCATTTCTAAGTTTGTATGGCAACCTCATTTTCCATCATTTAAAATTATACTCCAGAACTAAACTACCCCATCAGAGGCTGAGAAAACTGATTTTTAGATGTAACACATGAAGTTTTCACATGCTCCCAATGATCGTTGTTATTGTCAAAAAAGGGTTGCTTATTTTTTAATTCATACTTAATGACAAGCATTGAACAAAATATATTACATGTTACATTTCAGTAAAACCTTATACCAAGACCTTCAGACTAATTATCTCCATTTCAGTTGAGATAATAGACTTAGATGTTAATTTCTGTTCAGCTAATACATGAGAAAATTCAAGCTTACCTCGCTCTGCCTTGAAAGGCTATTTTCTTTTAATGCCATAAAAACTCTATCAGGAGGTATTTACTAGGTTTAAATCTTAAACCTGCCATTTGCAGGCAGAACAACTTTATACAGATTGAATTATTTCTCCAAATGCCCATTTCTTCATTTATAAAAATTAGAATATAAGAAAGCACCCTATAAAATGTTTAAAAGCACTTATACAACTTTCATGAGAATCAAAGGCAGAAATAGTTGAGCTGCTAGTACTATTTTATCTCATCAGGACTATTCTCCACTTACTTCAAATGACACATTGTAATTTGACACCATGTCTAATTTGATCAAATGGAATTGTTTTCCCTGAAGTTCCTCTGTGACTTTACTCTTGTAACCATTTACATATCTATTCTCTATTATAAGAGACATTCTGGAACTCTTAAGTGATTCTATCTTAGTTGAAGTATCCTTCAAATCAAACTCTGAGCCAAAGATCTCTGAGTCAAATAGACTTCTTACAGATGCAAAGAACATGGGTAGGTAAGGAAGAAAGCACTCAGAAGAGGGAGGGCCACCGCCAAGTGATTTGTTAGTTATCAAGTCAACTATTGTCGTAGATAATTGATCACTGCTATACTACAGCCAAACTCTGGAAAACTATGTGGAAACTTACTTGTCAGGATTATCCAGACTAAAGGAATCTCACTTTTATATCCCTCTACGGATTAGCTATTGGTTATGTGCTTTTTCTGCACAAGTCTTTAGCTATGGTATATTCCTGTACCTGTACCTGTACTCTTTAACAAACAATATTGCTTTGCTTGTAGTGTTCATAGGCAAAGTGACTTTTCAAGGCTGAAGGCAACCCAACAATGATTCCAGTGCTTCCTTTGACAGTCAGCCTGCTAGAGAGAATAGAGATGGAACAATGGCAGTGACTTGTGTGTGTGTGGCTCACTGTGAGTTTCCTCATTGATGTGCTTATTCATCTGCCTTTGAACATTTGCAATCTCTGTTCACTTGGAATTTTCTGGTGTAAGGATAGTAAGGAGTGTGCAACCAATAATATTTAAAGATACAGAGAAAAGGAATTTTTAATATGACAACAAACTATAGAATCAGTTTTAGCTTTTTATTTTCCCCTAGCTGATTAGAAATTAAGAATTGCAGCCTCCTCCTTTGGTTTACCTTTCACATCCCTTCCCAGCCTCCCCCTCCCCTCCAATCCCAATCCTTCTCCTTCCCCCCCTTCCGCCCCCACTGCACAGACGTTGTCTTGGTAAGAAATGTACGCATTATCCTGCCCATGTAATTGTAACCCCTCTGTACAGTATGTTCACAAATAAAATAAACTTAAATTAAAAAAAAAAGAAATGTGCTTGCTTGATAAGAAATGTACACATTATCCTGCCCATGTAATTGTAACCCCTCTGTACAGTGTGTTCACAAATAAATAAATAAATAAATAAATGTTCTCATTTCCTTGCTCATGTAAAAAAAAAAAAGAAACTAAAAGAAAAGTGGTTACAACTCTAGGAAGAAGGCCCGACCCTCAGCATATGTGGTTTAAGCAAGATTGTAAGAAATACAAATGAAGATTGTGTGCTTGCTTCAATAGACAATGAGATTTATAGTAGGAACACAACTGCAAGTTAGGTAATCAAGTAGGTTAGAGCTGTTGATTGGCCCAATGACAATAATTCCTGAGCAAACTGCATTGTACTAAAAAGGATGTGCTAAGGTAAGGTGTTACCTGAATTTTGTGTCTCTAATAGTATTCAGGTCATTGCTTCTGCATATTACAAATGATTAGATTCAAGTAGTGTTGGGAAACAATGTGGGATGTAGAAAGAGCTCTACAAATGAAAATATGACATGCCTATCTACATGAATTTGGAGCATCAATTTTAACACTTGTGAGATTAGGAGATCACATTTGTAATAAAAAAAGGTAAATGAGAAATTGTAAGGTTAGACATCAATATCTACTGAATACCTCCATTGAAAGGGGCAGCTTAAGCTAGGTGCTGGTGGATCACATCTGTAATCCTAGCTACTCAAAATGAGAGCCAATGCAACAGTGATACTCACAAGACAGTATGTTGGAAAGAAACTTTACAACTTGGGGAAGTGACCTTGTGGAGGAGGGAAAGTGGGAGAAAAATGAGGGAGAGAGTAACAATGTTCAACAAGAAATGTACTCACTATCTTATGTATGTAACTGTAACCCCTCTGTATATCACCTTGACAATAAAATTAAATTTTAAAAAATAGATAAAAGGGAAATGTACTGAATAGGTAACTTAAGAAATTGTAATCCCGGGCTGGGAAGGTGACTCAGCAGTAGAGTGCTTGCCTTGCTTGCATGAGGCCCTGGGTTAGATTCCTCAGGACTACATAAGCAAAAGGAAAAAGCCAGAAGTGCCACTGTGGCTCAAGTGGTAGAACACTAGCCTTGAGCTGAAGAGCTGAGGCCCAGAGTTCAGGCCCCAAAACCGGACCCCCCCCAAAAAAGAATTGTAATCCCTCTGTACCTCAACTCTATAACAATAAATTAAATTAATTTCAAAAAATAAAGAGGCTAAGATCTAGCCCAATTAGGAAATTCTGTAAGATTCTTATCTCCAATTAACCACCAAAACCCAAAAGTGTAGCTGTGGCTCAAATGGTAGAGCACGAGCCTTAAGCAAAAAAGCTCGGGCTCTCAGTTCAAACCCTAGTACTGGCATAAACAAACAAACAAATATAAATGATCAGATTGAGCCAACATTTGCCATAATGAAATTTGAATTGTCAAATCTCCTAATGGTTCTTAAGACTCACAGCTTGCATTAGTATAGATCTTCAGAATTTTTATGTGCTGGCATAATTTTTATGAAGACCATGATATAGACCAAAGAAAACTTATCAGTATTAGCAGAAAACAAGTTGTCACCCCTAGACCAGATGAATCTTGAATAGCCTTGCAGTTATTAACTCTCTCAAAAATGATGCAGACACAAAATTATCCTTTGGAGAATGGGATGTCTGATAGTGTTGCTCCCATTGTCACCCCTGCCTTTCCTCCCCTAAGGGCTTTCGGTGCTTTAGCTGAATTGTCATCAACAATCTCCCTCAAAGAAGAAGCTGCACACCAGCCCCATTCCTCCTCTAATTATTTAGCTTATGTCATTGAAATGTAAACTTAAAAAAGGCAGGGATACTAAAACAGTTCCCCAAATAATCCTCAATCTCTATCTAGAATCGGAGAGATAGACATCTTTCATGTCCAAGTTATACCTTCCATTCTAATGGATGGCATTGATAGTTGCTTATTTCAGATGAGTGATAGAAAGTACAATCTAGACAGAGGAGAGAAATGCAAGCAGTAAGAGCAATAGAAAATACAAAATTAAAGGGTAAGGTGTCAGAAAGGGAGAGATGGCATCAGAGATGCCTTGGAAAATTATCTTTCTTTTTTTCTTTTTTTCGTTTTTTCTTGTGAAAATACTATACAGAGGGTTTACAATTACATGGGCAAGATAATGAGTACATTTCTTATCAAGCATTGTAGCCTCTTCCTTTGTTTCCCCTTCCCATTCCTTCCCATTCTCCCCCCACCCCCCACCCAATCTTCTTCCCCCCACACCAAAGTTAAAGTTCATTTTTCCACATAACGACTTGTTACATCTCATTGTTGCAATGGATCCACGTGTATCCCTATTTAAACGATTTGTTTTTCCCTTCCCCTCCACAAATTATACCAACCTCTTTTTTTCATTTTTTTATTTCTTTTTTTATTTTTTTATTGTGAAAATATTGTACAGAGGGATTAAAATTACATGGGCAAGATAATGAGTACATTTCTTACCAAGCATTGTAGCCTCCTCCTTAGTTTCCCCTTCAAATCCCTTCCCATCCTCCTCCCCGTCCCCACCCAATCATCCCCGCTACCCCCCCCCCACCAAAGTTGTAAAGTTCATTTTTCAACATAACGACTTGTACATCTCATCTTTCCAATGGGTCCACCTGTATCCCTATTTAAAAGCTATGTGCATATGACCATATAAGATGATGCTAAGTGAAATGAATCCCAAGATAGGGACACAAGAGGTTTTATCTTTCGTGCTGTTGTTTTTAATGTACTTCTAATGTACTATATGATTTTTTTATTTCTCTTGTATGTTCTTCTTCCATGGTATAACCCCTGTTTTCACTGCATTTGACTCTGGTGCCCTGCATCTTGTATATACATTTTTCTAATTTGGGAAGGGGAAGGAAAATAACAAAAAGCAGAAATAAGGATACAGTTTGGCCCATTGTAACAATGAGATGTACAAGACACTATGGTGAAAATGAACTTTACAACTATGGTGGGGGAGAGTTGGGGACATGGGGAAGAAAGAGACAGTAGGGGAAAAAACAAAGGAGGAGGTAACAATGTTCAATAAGAAATGTACTCATTACCTTACTCATGTAACTGTAACTCCTCTGTACAATATCTTTACAATAAAAATACATATTTTTAAAAGAAAATGACAAATGTGCGTGAATTTTTTAAAATGCCAAAAAGGTTTAAGATTTAATACATTTGAGATAACCAAAACCCACTTAGGAACAAAAAGAACCAACTTAAAGCCCTTCCTTAGGAAAGTAAATAGTAGCCTTAGAATGTTATACAGGAATTTGATCACAAGATAGAGAGAAGCCACATTCTGAAAGGTCCAATCAGGAATCTTTATTAGAAAGCCAACAACTGTGAGGGATACATGTTCCCAAGAAACTCACAGCCTCAAATATACTTAGAACTGTTTTAAAACACTGAGGCATGTAGATAGTAAAGGAAGAGCAGAAAAACAAACCAGATAAACTCTAATGGAGAGTTGAGAGGGATGCCATGGTGACTTGAGGAGGGCCATGAGATGTGAGGCATGGCACAAAATGATGCTGAGGTGTTGGGACCTAAATAAGGTCATGGTCAGGGACAGGGTCATGAGGAACTTGAGAGTTCAAAGAGTCTCATGAGTTCATGGTACAGGTCTGGTGGTCCAGTAACCTATTGTCCAAGTCTGTGCCCGTGCCTCTAGTAATTCAGGCATGCCTATCACCTAGGGGTAGGGGTCAGAATTCACCTATAAGAGTTTTTAGAAAGTCTCTCATCCATCAACATGTCAAAGATGCTGCCAGTTAGAACCAGTATCCATATTTCAAGAACAATCAGAGAAAAGTGAAAAGCAGCCTCAGATGGTGAAATATGGATACTTTGTCTAAATAATACTATCTGTCCTCAGCACCATCTTGGTGTCTTAATAGGTGTTAGGAAATTTTCACCCAGTTCCAAGAACTGTAGAGGTGACATAGGACTCTCTTTGAACTACAGCTGTGTTGTGAGTTGTTAAATTGCAGATGTATCATGGGTTGTTTAGCTCCAGAAAAAAACGTGTTCCAGAGAATACTTGCCCTTGCTTATCCTTTATTGTTCCCCTTAGATAACTGGCTCTTGATTGACCCTGATTGTTACCCCTGGATAGCTTGCTTTGCTTCTGTAAAACACACTTTGCTAGTTCCCATACCATGTGACATCTGCCTTGATGTGGCTTTTGCCTTCATAAACTTTGCACTAGCTGCATTAGGCACTGCAAGTTTTTTGGGGGTATGAGTCTGCTTGCAGTCACTGGTTCACAGCCATTATGAGTAAAGGATGCTTCACTTGCCAGGCCCTGGTGGCTCATGCCTGTAATCCTAATTAGTGAGGAGGCTGAGATCTGAGGATCATGGTTCAAAGCCAGCCCAGGCACAAAAGTCCGTGAGATTCTTCTTTTTTTTTTTTTTTTGAGATTCTTATTTTCAAAAAACCACCAGAAAATCAGAAGTGGCACTGTGGCTCAAGTGGTAGAGTGCTAGCCTTGAGCTGAAGAGCTGAGTGACAGCACCCAGGCCCAGAGTTCAAGCTCTACAACTGACAGAAAAAGGGGGGCAGGGAATGGCAATGTATTTCTAATGTGCTGTGTTGTATTGTAACTACCTAAAGAAAATAAAACTATAATAGAAATTAATGATTAATTTTTAATTAATTGTTTAATTCTAAACCATAACAAGGGCTGGTTTTGAAATCAAACAGACCTGAATTTAAATTTGATTACACCTCACACCCTTCAGGTATAAATCCAATTTTAGAAGCCTTCTTTTAGGAAAAATAGAAAATATAAAAGTAAAATTAGGAGTGAAGGAGGTGTCAAGTGGATGTGGTGACACAACCTCTGTTCCTGTATTATGTGTCATAATTTGGCAGTATTATTATAGACATATCCTACGTTGTGATGACTGTCAATAGCTAAACATAGGTATGTCACTATCCCCCGAAATGTGTCTTCATTTGCTACTAACATCTCCACTGTCATGAGAGGAAATTGATGACAAAAGTTGGCCTGATTTCAATTGAACTATCTTACTTTTGAAAAGCTAGGAGAAACATATGACCATGTGACCATAATTCTAGGACGTGTGTGTGTGTGTGTGTGTGTGTGTGTGTGTGTGTGTGTGTGTGTGTGTGTGTGTGTGTGTTTGCTGGTACTAGAGCTTAACTCAGGGGGTCTCACTCTAGCATTTAACTCTTTCATTCAGGGCTGGAGCTCTATAACTTGAGCCACATTTACAACCTCCCCCCAACCCCAGCTACCCCGATACTTTATTCTTTCTGGTTAACTGGCAATAAGAATCTCTTGGATTTGTCTGCTTGGGCTGGTTTTGAGTCATGATCCTCAGCCTTCTAGGTAGGTAGGATTACAGCTATGAACCACCAGCCCAGCAATTTTAGGACTTGCTACAGAGCCTTGAGAAATTCCATTATGCAAGTGGAGAAGCTGGAGACCAAGCTGTATGATGCCCTGATAATTCATGGGGATTCATTTGTGATGTCTGTTAGTCACACTATACCTATAAATAACCTTTCTCTTTCTCACAGGTCATACACTGGGGAAATAAAGGAATATATGGTTCATGGCCTAAAGTAAATGATCAATGGTAAATAAAGATTAAAAATATTAAATTTTGCAAACCAATGATAGCTCCTTTTGTGTATTTCACTATGGGGTAAGTACCATCCAAACTCTCAAAGGCTATTGAAGGTTTTGTGTGTTTGGGCTTTTTTTTCCCACTTACAGGCAGTCAGAGAGGGCTACTTAAGTATTTTGTATCATTCATTTATCTTGCTAGCGATGTCCTTTGACATGCAGAAGCTCCACAGTTTAATGCAATCCCACTTTATCCAGCTTTTCTTGTATTTGTTGTGTTTCTGGATCTTTATTTAGGAAGTTTCAACCTGTGCCAAGGAGTCCTAGTGTATCTCCTATCCTTTCCTCTCATATTTTCAGAGGGTCTGCTCTTACTTCAAGGTCTGTGATCTATATGCAGTTGAGTCTGATGCAGGATGATATGTAAGTATCTAACTTCACTTCTCTAAACATGTATAGCCAATAGTTTGAGGCCAGCCGGGGCAAGAAAGTGCATGATATTTTTATCTTCAATTAGCCACCCAAAAGCTGAAAGTGGCTATGGCTCAAGTGATAGGGTGCTATCTTTGAGCTAATAAAGCTCATAGACAAAACCATAAGCCCTGAGTTCAAGCCCCAGCTCCAAAACACACACACACACACACACACACACACACACACACACACACACACACACACACAAAATGGATGCACAAATTCATAACCAAGGTCATCTTGCTTAGACACTTTATTTTAATAAAAGTTTCCAAGTGAATATCAACCCTAGTTCTGGCAAAATTGCAGGGATGTTAGGAATGGCTGGCAAGTCAAAATAAGAAGGAAAATTGCCAGAGACCATCCTGAAGAGGAAAAAGGAAAGATAAATGATTTCATCCTCCAGGAAATGGACATGGAAAAGAGAATGAGACATATGACAAAGTGAGACCTCTGAATGCCCTAGGGAAACTTTGTGCTTCATTGCATCACCCAGGGGAGTCAAGGTATACATGGCACTTCTTCCCATAGTTGCTGTACAAGCAGTAATATCGCTTTGGCCAAACCCAGGTGTGGAATCTATTGAGGATAGTCCTGTGAACCAACTTGGAGAACTGAACTAAACAAAAACTATGCTTAGCAATATTAATAAGGCTGACAGAATGCAGAACATGGAAGTGTGCATATGTGTATATGGCTATATGTAATCTTTGTAGCAAAAATTCTAATATGATTTACAAGAAAATACAGATACAAACATGGAAATGCAAATTTCATGTTGCTAAATAAATTCATGTCTACTATCAGTAAGAGAATCTTAGCCAGATCCTGAAGCCAAATTCACCTTTAATTAGCCTCCTCTTTCATTAATCTCCTCCTGTTCTTTTTCCCTCTCTTCCTCTTCCTCCATCTTTATGTTAGTGGTGTTTTAGCTTGTTAGGCAGGCATTCTACCACCTGAGCCAGGCTTCCAGCCATTTTTGCTTTATTTTTCAGAAAAGGTCTCAACTCATGGTTATTCCCAGGTGGCCTGAACCATGATTATCCTATTTATACTTCTAATATAGTTGGGATGACACACAGCACCACTGTCAGCTATTGATTCAGAAGTGATCTTTCCAATTTTCTTTTTTTTTATTTTGGGGGGGTCCGGTCATGGGGCTTGAACTCTGGGCCTGGGCTCTGACCCTCAGCTCTTCAGCTCAAGGATAGTGCTCTACCACTTGAGCCACAGCACCACTTCCAGCTTTTTCCTTTTTGCTTATGTGGTGCTGAAGAATTGAACCCAGGGCTTCATGCATGCAAGGAAAGCACTCTACCACTGAGCCACCTTCCCAGCCCCGATCTTTCCAATTTTCTAAACAAGATTGTCTCTGACTCTGCCTCTCCAATAACTGGGATTATAAATTTAAGCTACTGCAATTGACCTTGTTAAATTTTTGTTGCTATTGGTCATTGTAGGGAGCTGAGGCGAGACTCCGCCCACTCCCTTGCAGTTTTGAGGATTACCACTCCAGACGGTGCTTGGCGGGACGCCTGGGCTGTGCGCGTGCGCGAGCCCGGTAATGTCCCCAGCCAATCCCATGACACCTGGTGACGGTAAAAGGCAGGCGACCAACAATAGAAAAGACCCGTGTTCGAATTCCCTATATAAGCGGCTGTGTTTCGGGTGCACGCTCTCTCGCGCCCAAGCTCTCCTACAACTAAAAGGCTCTCCAATAAAGCGTGATCTGAGAAGACTCCTGGTGTGGTGGTCGTTTTTCCTCGCTGGTCGAGTAGGCGGTCACTACAACTGGTGCCGAAACCCGGGAACAAACCAGGGACGTTACCCGCGCGAGAGGCCGAATCGGAGCCAGAACTCAACACGCGGAGAGGAGACGTCGGTAAATATCCCCCGGTATGCTGTTCACTGTAGATTTAGATATTTATTGGTTGCTTGCATTGCTTCTTCCCTTGTGGCTTGTCTTTTTGATGGTGCGCAGTTGCCTCGAGGAGGGAGGGTTTGATTTAATCCAGGAAGGACGCAAAGTACTAACGCAGCATCAGGATAGTCTATCAGAGTCAGTATACAGTAATGGGGAGGAAAAGAGGCCTAAAAGAAAAAGGGAAAAAAGACAGAAGGATCCTAAAGAATTAAAGCGAGAGGGGCTGCAGCCCTCACAAAAGGAGAAGGGTTTCAGAGAGGAGGGGGTCTCAAGGAGACTCCCTTGCCCTTCTTTAAAAGCAAACCGGTTCTCAGCCCTACATGTGGAAGGGCGGGACCAAGAATATAGTAATCTTGTGAGTGACTCAGAGGAAGAAATGTTAGAGGAGGAGGGAGAGCAGCTCGATCCAGCTGATAGTGAAGAGTTAGAAGAGGCTGCGGGGGAGCACGTGGCAGACAGATATGGAGGGTGGCGCCCCCTAGGGGTGGGAGTACCGCAACAGCCAGGGAGAGGAAACGGAGCTGGCCCTCACCCGTCGGCCCCCCCGCCGTGCCCGCCGGCAGGGAAGAGTCACTTTATTAAAGAAAATACCTGGTCGCAGCTGGCAGCTGCTTTCCCAGTTTTTGAAAATCCGATTACTGCTGAAAGAAATTTTGAGCCGGTTTCCTACTCCCAGCTTAAGGATTTAGTTGAGGCAGTCCGGACTTATGGAGTGACGGCTAATTATACCACTGCCTTGCTCCGAAGACTGACCTTCAATGCCATGACACCCACGGACTGGTTTGAGGTAGCCCGTACCTGCCTTAATCATGGGCAGTACCTCGATCTCCGGTCTATTGTTCAAGACAAGGCTCAAGCCCAATACAGACAAAATGTCCGTGACGGGCACCCGGACTGGACCGTAGACATGCTTCTCGGGCAGGGAATCTACTCGGTAGACCAGACAGGATATCCCTTTGAAGTATACCGCCAGGTAAACGAGGTTTTTTACATGTCCTGGCGAGCCCTCCCAAACAAGGGAGAGGTGGCTGGCAATCTAACAAAAATCATGCAGGCCCCTAATGAGCCATTTTCTGATTTTGTTGCCCGTATGCTAGAGACAGCCGAGCGGGTGTTAGGAAATCTGGAAACGGCCATGCCATTTGTACAACAAATCATTTTTGAACAAAGCACCAAGGAATGTCAGAGGGCAATTACCCCAGTAAGAACCCAAAGCCTAGAAGCTTGGTTAAAAGCCTGCAGAGAAGTAGGTGGCCCCCTGACCAATGCAGGGCTGGCAGCTGCTGTCTTGTCGGCTGCCGGGGCCGCAAAAGATAGTAAAGGAAAAGGGTGTTTCCGGGGTGGTCAGTTGGGACATTTTAGACAGCAATGCCCACAAAATGGTGGTCCTGCACAAAACATACCCAGGCCGCCAAGGACTCCAGGAGTGTGTCCTCGTTGTAAAAAGGGAAAGCATTGGGTCAACGAATGCAGGTCAGTTAGAGACATCAATGGACATTTTATCCCCCAAATTACTCCAAACACTAATTCGGAACAGGAGCCAAAAAACGGAGAGAAGGGCCCTCGTCCCCAGGGCCCGAAAGTTTATGGGGCATTTCAGACTCTGGCTCCCGGACAGCACCTGCTACAACCCCCCAGCCAAGAAGAGCAACCTCAGGCTCCGCAGGGTTGGACCTCTGTGCCACCTCCGGACGGGTATTAACACAGCAGATGGGAGTCCAGATTGTGGAGACAGACATGACAGGACCCCTAGATGAAGGCACTGTAGGAATAGTTTTAGGACGCTCCTCCTCCACAATGAGAGGATTAATAATTTTCCCGGGAGTAATTGACCCTGACTATATGGGGACTATCAAGGTCCTCTGCCATGTCCCCCATGGAGTGGTGTCCATTTCTCCCGGGGATAGAATTGCACAGCTCCTGCTTTTGCCTTCTCTTCATGGCAACTTCCCTGCTAAGGAGATAGAGAGAGGAGATAAAGGGCTAGGCTCCACTGGAGTCGACCTTACATGCCTGTCCATAACTTTAGACCAAAGACCCATGTTAATTCTCCAAGTAGAAGGGAAAAGATTTGAGGGACTGGTGGATACAGGGGCAGATCGAAGCATCATCCAAAGAGGGGAGTGGCCAAAGCAATGGCCAACTCAGAAATCCTCCCAGACCTTGCAAGGGCTGGGCTATGCTGATGCCCCACAGTTAAGTGCAAAAGAATTGACTTGGAGAACAGACGAAGGCCAGGTTGGAAAAATGCAGCCATTTGTGGTAGACGTCCCTGTCAATCTTTGGGGAAGAGATGTGCAGCAACAGCTAAAGTTAACTTTAACTAATGATTATTCTGAGGCCAGTCAGAATATGATGAAACAGCAAGGATTTGTGCCAGCCTTGGGGCTTGGTCGGCGTCTCCAAGGACGCAAGGAGCCGATAGAGCCACTTCCTAAACAGGACAGGAAGGGTTTGGGTTTTTCTTAGGGGCCTCTGAAAACAAAGCTTCCACTGAAGGTGTGGTACCCATACCTTGGTTAACGCAAAAGGCGGTGTGGGTTCCTCAGTGGCCCCTCTCTCGAGAAAAATTGGAAGCGGCTCAAACTCTTGTCCAGGAACAGCTGCAGCTGGGGCATGTTGAGCCTTCAGTGTCATCTTGGAATACCCCAATTTTTGTTATCAAAAAGGCCTCCGGAAAATGGAGATTATTACATGACCTTAGAGCAGTAAATGCCCAGATGCAAATTATGGGACCCATCCAAAGGGGACTTCCACTGCTGTCTGCGTTACCTAGGGAGTGGCCTATTCTGGCCTTAGACATTAAGGATTGCTTTTTTTCCATACCTCTTTATGAAAAGGATAGGGAGCGCTTTGCCTTTACTTTGCCCTCGGTTAATCATGAAACCCCGGATGCTCGCTATCAGTGGAAAGTTCTCCCCCAAGGGATGGCTAATAGCCCAACAATTTGTCAATTGTTCGTGGGGGCTGCATTAACCCCTGTTAGGGAAAGATTTCCAAAAGTACGGATTGTCCATTATATGGATGATATCTTGTTGGCTGCTCCCTCGGTAGAGACTCTTCATAAGGTGTTTGGGCAGGTAACGGAGACCTTAGCTAATAAAGGATTAATTATTGCCCCTGAGAAGGTTCAGCAGACTAGTGTTGTTCAATTTCTGGGAACCATTGTTTCCCCTACTGAGATTAAACCACAAAAACTTTCCATTCGAACTGGTCATCTTAAAACACTTAATGATTTTCAGCAATTGGCAGGAGATATTAATTGGATAAGGGGGTTTCTTAATCTCCCTTGGTCAGAGTTGTTACCTTTATTTGCTATTTTGGAGGGCGACCCTGAAGTCACCTCCTCTAGATCCCTGACACCTTTAGCACTAAATTCCCTACAAAAGGTTGAGGCAGCTTTGTCTAGGGCTCAACTTTCACGGGTTGATTTAAAATTACCTATTGATTTATGTATATTAAAAACAAAAAATTATCCCACGGGGGTTCTTTGGCAAAATGGCCCCTTATTGTGGCTCCACGGCAATTCTGTGGGAGCAAAAACTGTTCAATATTTTCCTGAATTAGTGGCTAAACAGGCAATTTTGGGTATAAAGTATTGTTTGATGCACTTTGCAAAAATTCCAGATAAATTAATTATTCCATACACCCGTGAGCAAGTTGAAATTTTAGCAGCCACAATGGATATGTGGGCAATTCTTGTTTGCTCATTTCCAAATGTAATTGATAATCATTATCCTAAGCATCCTCTGCTTGCCATAGTTAACAAAAATTTAGTGTATTTTCCTGTTGTCACTTCAAAGGAGCCCTTGGTTGATGCTCTGACCATCTTTACGGATGGATCAAAATCTGGACAAGGTGCCTTTTTTGTTCAAGGACACAAACAGCCGGTAGTCTTTAATTTTCGGCCAAATGTCCCACAGGCTGTTGAATGTTTAATTGTGCTTGAAGTTTTTAAAAGATTTGATCAACCTTTTAACTTATTTTCTGATTCATTATATGTTGTAAATGCCGTTGCTTCTCTTGAAGTTGCTGCTTCAGTTAAGCAGGCCAGTACAATTTCTAATGTTTTGTTACAGATTCAGTCCCTTATCTTAAACAGAAAACATCCTTTTTATATTGGACATATTCGCGCCCACTCTATGTTACCGGGCCCAATGGCAAAGTGTAATGATTTGGTGGACCAGGCAACTCGGGCTGTGGCTCTGGTCGCTGCTGATCCTGTAGAATTGGCAAAAGACTTTCATAGATTGTATCATGTACCTGCTAATACCCTTAGGAAAAGATATAATTTGTCCAGGCATGTGGCAAGAGATATTGTTAAAGCCTGTAAATCTTGTGTTACCTTTCTTCATCCTCCCCATGTGGGGGTAAACCCCAGGGGGTTGAGATCAAACGCCCTATGGCAAATGGATGTTACTCATCTGACGGAATTTGGTAAGTTGAAATATTTACATGTGTCTGTGGACACCTTTTCCGGTGTCATTCATGCCACACCTTTGGCAGGAGAAAAGGTGTCTCACGTCAGAATACACTGCTTAGAAGCTTGGGCAGCTTGGGGAAAGCCCCTTAGACTCAAGACGGATAATGGCCCTGCTTATACTTCCCATGGTTTTCGCGCCTTTTGCGCACAAATGCAGGTTGCCCACACCACCGGATTGCCCTACAATCCTCAAGGACAAGGTATAGTGGAAAGAGCTAATAGAAGCATAAAAGAAATGCTTCAAAAACAAAAAGGGGGAGTTGCTGAGTCCGCGTCCCCCAGGGAAAGACCTTCTCTTGCGCTCTTTACCCTTAATTTTTTAATTCTAAATGACAACGATCAGTCTGCCGCAGATCGGCATATGACAAGAGACTCCATGGATACTAAAGACATGGTTATGTGGAAGGATGTTATTAATAATAAATGGTATGGACCGGATCCGGTAATAACGAGATCCAGGGGAGCTGTTTGTGTTTTTCCATAGAGTCAAGAAGTACCTCACTGGGTGCCAACGAGACTGACCAGGCCGGTGGAGACTGCAGAAAAACCCCCTCTTGAAGATGCAGCTGATCTTCTTGCTGTTAGCAACAGTGCTAATAGCAATCCCTGTGATAGCTAAACCAATGATGCTGTGGGCTGTTACAATTTACTGACTGGATTGCCTCTGTGGTGTCCTTTGTCAAAGAGCGGGTGGGAGTCGGAATGTTTTTAGCCTGCTGCTTGGGAGGATGCGTGGTCTGCCTATGGTTGGTCTGTCGCCTTCGAGCCCAAACCAGAAGGGACAAGGTTGTTATCTTGCAAGCATTAGCCGCTTTGGAGAGTGGATCCTCACCCCAGATCTGGCTGTCGGCCCTAAGAGGCAGTTAAGCCTTACCATTCTGCATAGCCTTAGCACCCCGAGGGATCAGGGGATCCCATTGCACCGGGACAGGTATGCAATTTGCAATTTGGGACAGGGTGCCAGGCAAAAGTGCACTGCACTTGAGGGTACCATCTCCTCAAGAAGAGCATGCTGGGTAGCAAGTGGGTTGATGCCCAAGATCCCACCTCTGCAAAAAAGGCATCGGACGGGCCTGGTCATCACTGGGGAAGGCGCCCCTCAGGCGAAGGCCAGTGCAAGGTCCTCTCATTAATGTCTTAGACAGAGGCCCAACCTCTACTCTTACCTGTTGCCATAAAACAAAGAAGGGGGAACTGTAGGGAGCCGAGGCGAGACTCCGCCCACTCCCTTGCAGTTTTGAGGATTACCACTCCAGACGGTGCTTGGCGGGACGCCTGGGCTGTGCGCGTGCGCGAGCCCGGTAATGTCCCCAGCCAATCCCATGACACCTGGTGACGGTAAAAGGCAGGCGACCAACAATAGAAAAGACCCGTGTTCGAATTCCCTATATAAGCGGCTGTGTTTCGGGTGCACGCTCTCTCGCGCCCAAGCTCTCCTACAACTAAAAGGCTCTCCAATAAAGCGTGATCTGAGAAGACTCCTGGTGTGGTGGTCGTTTTTCCTCGCTGGTCGAGTAGGCGGTCACTACAGGTCATAAGTCTTGAACTCTGGGCCTTGGCATTATTCCTGAGAATAGCACTTGATTTGAGCCACAATGCCACTTCTGGCTTTTTCTGTGATTAATTGGAAATAAGAATATCATGGACTTTCCTGACTGGGTCGGCCTTGAACCACAATTCTCAGATCCTCAGTAGCTAGGATTATAGCCATGAGCCACCAGCACTTGGCTTCTTGTTGAATTCTCTAAGGGAAAGAATATTATCTATTCCTGTTGAATCTCTTAAAGTGGTGCTTGGCATACAGTAATTACTAAGTATATATTTGCTGCATGCAGGGCAGATAAATGGTGAACAAAGGATAGTTGACTTCAAGCCATTCATAGGAATGGGCCTATTCTTCATGAGCTTTGTTCCACTTGTAATACTTCTTCTAGCTCAAATTAGTCATAAATATTATAGCACATAAATTGTTAGAGCTCTTCCTTTACCCATGAGAAAAAGTGAGGCTTCAAGGAGTGAATGACTGAGAAGATGGCTCAACTAATTTGCAATCTGATCTGTTCTCGAATCCCAGGGATTCTGGCTTTGAATTCAGTGTTGTCAAATTATTACCAGGAGATATCTTTAATCAAGTACATGCAGAAATATTCTCCTATGTTATTCTGTATGTAAAGCATAAGCATGTTCATGTTTGTGCATGTGTACAATGATTTAGACTCTTCAGATTTCTTCAGCCTTATTTGTATGGGAGACTCAACTCTGTTTCACATCCATGTTTAACTGCTGTTTTGAACCACTGTCTTGTCTGCCTTTTCATCTAGTATATTAGATTTTTTTCTTTTTTGCAAGTGGATAGTTTATAGAATTAGCCATGTATAGTATTAGACATGATTCTAAAATCCTGATCTTGAAAACAGTTTGTACTCCTCTTGCACATGGCCTGTTCTATGTGTGGTTTCTGTACGAGCAACATTTCTGACTACCTGTAGTACAATTACTTTACATGAGCTATGTGATCTCACTCTTGTCATCTCAGATGCACTCTGCAACTAACCTTACACGACTGTGTCAGTCATCTTCATTAAAAGGTTCCCCAAGCTTTGACACAGAGTGTAGCCCTTGGCAGCTCTTTTCCCAGGGCATTACACATAGTGCATTAAAGATTTTGGTTCTCTCTGCTGCTCCACCATCCATGACCCAGAAGCTGGCTTTCATTGACCTTCCTATATTTAATTTCAATCTCATTTTCTTTCTTCCATTATTATCTTTCTCAGTCTCTGTAATGCCAGGTTTCAGGTCATACTCAGCTCAACTTTCACTTTCTTCATTGAACTTCAATTCTCCTGAGAGTTCATTTTTTCTTTGTTAAGGCTGCATTTTGAAAAATATTCTGAGGGTATAAATGGGTCTTTACTCATGCTTAGGCAAAAGCATGTACTTTATTTCTGATTATAGATTGTAAGAAAAAGCAAAGCATCATTCACATACGAACTGCTGTAAGCATGAGGGCTGTAGTGGACAGGGACCTCTGTTGCCAATGCTCCCAGGGGAGAGGCAGATTAGAAATGAATGTGCATTCAGCAGCAACCAGGTAGTTAACTTGCTGTGAAGAAAAAGCAGCAGGGCGAGGAAACAGCAGTAGAGATGAAGGAGCCACACTTTGGTAGAGTGAAGAGCTGCTCTGAAGACTGGACACTGAATTGAATGAGTAGACAACACAGAGTTCAGAAAAAAGTGTGTTCAGGCAGAAAGATGTGAAAAACACAAAGCCTGAGGTGAAGGCCAAGCCAGGCATTTCAAAGACAAACAAGAATGCCACCTCTCCTGCAGATTGGAGTTCAAGGAATCCCAAGGGTAGTCCAAGGGTAGAAGGCTGGAAATGTAGGCTGAGATCTGCTCTGAGGATCATGAGTCTCAGCCAGCCTGGGTAGAAAAACTCTGTATCCAATTAGCCAGCAAAAAAGAGGCAAAGATGTGGCTCAAGTGGTAGAGTTTTGAGACAAAAATGCTAAGAGAGAGTACAAGGCCATGAATTCAATCCCAAATACTGGCATGCATGTGTACCCATGCACACACATATATACACACACACACATATACAGAGAAGAGGAGGAAGAGGAGGGAGGAGGAAAGAATCGAGGAAGGAAGGGAGAGGGATGGAAAGAAGAAAGAAAGGAAGAAAGAAAGAAAGAAAGAAATGAAAGAAAGAAAGAAAGAAAGGAAGGAAGGAAGGAAGGAAGGAAGAAAGAAAGAGAAAGAAAGAAAGAAAGAAAGGGAGGGAGACAGGGAGGTAGGAGAAAGAGAAAAAGAGAAAGAAGGAAAGAAGAAAGAGAGAAAGAGGTGATTAGGGTCTGATCTCAAAAAAATCAAGAAGGCAATGGATAGGAAGAACCAAATGAATTACACACTAAACAACAACTCCAGCTATTGCTAGGGTATGTAGGGGGCAAGGAGAAACAGTGGAAATGTAGGGAATGCTGGTAGGTGACCAATAGAGCAAGACCTCTATAGAACTCAGTAGTGTGTCAGTAATGTTGTGATTCCAGGGATATTTTGCTGTAATATGTGAAGGAAAAAAAAGAGGCAAAAATGATTCCTCAGTTTGAGGCAAAAGGAGAATGGAGAGGCCAATAATAATTTTTGGAAAATTGGGGTATGGGTGCACATTACTGCTTTGTATGGTGGGTGGAAAAGAAATTCAGGAGTTCTAAATAGAGCTCATCAAGGTGGCGTATACCTGTAATGCTAGTTTCGTGGGAGGTGGAGATCAGGAGGATTTGGATGCAAGGCTAATCATAACCGAAAGCTAGTGAGATCCTATCTCATTCAGTAAGCTGGGCATGATATTTCCCACATGTGATTTCAGCTAGGTAGGAAGATTACCGTCTGAGGTTTCTCTGGGCCAAAAGATAATAAATAACACTTGGTCCTCCATTAGGCCTGTGCCTCATTAATTCACTCTGGATAAATCTATAGGTCTAAAAATTCTTTTAAATGCTAAAATGCTATCTGAATTGTGGTATAAAACATAGGGCACATCATCATTTATTCCTCACAAGACTTCTTCAAATGCTGTAATGGATATAAAATAGGCCTAAAATTCAAAAGAGACAGAGACAGAGACAGAGACAGAGACAAGAGACAGAGAGGCAGAGAAACAGAGATAAAAAGAGAGACCCTATCTGAGAAAATAAAGTAAACAGAAAAAAGGGCTGTAGGTTTGTGCTTGCTTGCCTAATAAGCACAAGGCCTTTAGTTCAAATCCTAGTATTCGGGGGCAGTGGGTAGAGAACAGAGAATGTTGAAAGGGGATACATTAATCAAGATGTCATGTCAGAACCTGACACCTTGAAAGAAAACCCATTTGTATAACTACTTAAAGATAATACAATTTTAAGGTATTTGTTCACTTGAAAGAAAGAAAAAGAAGTCTAATTTGTGTTTGACATGCTAGACTTACAAATATAAAGTTCAAATAATAAAAAAGATATTTTATCTCTGTTTTAAATGCATCAATTTAAACAATGTCAGTTCTATTAACATTGTGCTGTTTTTCTTTTCTGAATGCAAGGACTTTGTATGTATTATTTTACTTTAAATCTAACTTATCCCCCTCCCCAAAATTTGTGTTCTTAACATCACACACAAAACCATTTTGTAATTGATTTGCAAAGGGAGTTTTGTAGAAAAGCTTGTGTTTATACTAAGTATCTATGCATGATTTAAAATATACAAGGCTGAAAAACCTCCAAGTGAATTTAGATTTGAAATCTGAAAAGAGAGCCATAAATGCAGAGACAGTGTTAGTAAGAGCTCCCTCGGTCCACTCAGCCTCTGATATTCAGTGATAACAGGGCAGAGTAGGATGAGGTCAGCTTCCTGAGAACCTCCATGTCCTCTGGGGAAAGGACCATTAATTTTTAGAAGCTTGAATATTGTTATAGTTCAGAGTTCGGAACAGACTGGCCTAGAAATAAAAGAACCTGCCTTTCATTCCCATCCCTGCTGCTTACTGGAATGTAATCTTCTGTCTCCACACATTTGAAATAGAGCTGCCATTATGAAGCTGTTGTGCAGAGCTTTTGAGGATTTCTTACCATTATATAGAGATACACTCAAGGACCATGAAAAAATATGCATATACGTTTTATTCTGAATTATAAATATCTGCTAAAAAATCCCATAGCTAGAAATACTTTATGGATAAAATTGAACTGAAAAAGAGATTTAAGGACAGTGCTGATGTATGCAGCAAAGGAACTTTCTAAATCTTCAGAGTAATTCTTTAACTTGTCACAAGTTCACAGTGGTGCTACAGAGCTTTTATGTAGTGGACACTGACTAAGCCAAAAGAATGAATGCCCTTCTTTAAAAAAGTGTAACAGGCTTTTTACAGTGTCCTGGGTCTATACCAGCAGCTACATTGAGATAAGGCTTATAAAATTCCCATTTTACGTAAGCATTTTTTTATGCCAATAAAGTTTTGAGTTATTTATGGAGCAATCTCGGTAAAAATGATATAGTTAAGGAAATAGATTTACAGGAAAAACAAAAGAAAAGAAAAGTGTAATGGAATGTTATTACACAAAACAATTCTAAGGGATCATTGTCACCATTTGATTATGTGTTTCTGAGTTTCTTGGAAGTCCCAGAACAAAAGGAAACATGAACAATGACTCAGTGGCAATTTCAAAGGGGCAAAGAATTTGCTTTGTTTCCCAAGAAAGATACAACTTGGACAGTCTAAGCCCATATTCCCCTTTCTTCATTAAAATGTTGTGACTTGAATGGTTATTAGTCTTCAGACTAAGAATCTACCTTGGCAATTTAAAGGTGCCACATGAGAGAGATCACCCGTGACTTTAGACTTTCTAAGGGTAAACATTCTAAGTGAAATCCAAGTAACAATCTGAAAAGTTATCTATGATTAACAAAATACCAAGAAGTACTAGATTCTCACAGCAGATAGGGCATCAAGCTAAAATATAAAACTATGTCTTTCTGTGTGATACCATTGCTTATTCCTACTTTTATTATCCAAGATAAGAAAACTTTTTGTTTACATTTTGTTTTTTGCAAAAGTTCTGATTTTGAAATCAAAGACAAAGCAATTATACTCAGGAATGAGATAAACAAGGCAGGATATCTTTAAAAAGGAAAACAACATTTAAGATGATAGGAATTATCTGGGTGCTATTGATGGATACCAAACAATCATCAAAGGCAACAACATGTCCATCTTGTGATTAAATAACTAATTTTGGTTTGAAGATTTTAAGTGTACATTGCATTTTCTTAAATTTCTTGAATGCTTTCTCTCTACTTTACCAACTTGTAAACTATCCAGTATACATACCGCAAAATTTCAACTGCTGAAACCATCACATATCACAAAGCACATGCAGTTAGGTGCCTCTGGACACTTAACCTCTCCCCCTATCCTGAAAAAAAAGTGGAGAAATAAGAATATTAAAAGGACAGTACCATCTAAAAATGATGTTCTTGCAGTCCAATATATAGGGGATTCAGTAGTTGAATATAAATTAAAATAAACTGTCACTCTTTAATTTATACATTTCTGTCCTGTATTGTTAAGTAAGAAATGCACATTTATTGTTTTTTTATTATTTTTACATTCTTTTTTATTGTGAAAATACTGCACAGAGGGGTTACAATTACATGGACAAGATGAGTATATTCCTTATCAAGCATTGTAGCCTCCTCCTTTGTTTCCCCTTCCCATCACTTCCTATCCTTTCCCGCCCCCCCACCCAATCCTCCCCGATCTCCCCCCCACCCGCACCAAAGTTGTAAAGTTCGTTTTTGACATAACGACTTGTACATCTCATTGTTGCAATGGGTCCACCTGTATCCCTATTTCAACGATGTGTTTTTCCCCTTCCCCTCCACAAATTATAACATCAAATACAGTGAAAGTAAGGATCATACTGTGGGGGAGGGACATATAAAGCAACAAAGAAATAATCTTATAAATGTGTTAGAAACAATCTCAAGAAATAAAAAAAAAACATTTGAGTACATATCTTAGGGTTCATTTCCCTAACATCACCTTATCTGACCTTTTCTGCTTGACTCAGACATATACTAGATATTGCAAATGAGGGAAACCATGGGACCTATGTTTCTTTGGGCCTGGCTTACTTCACTTAATATAACTTTTTCCAAGTCTTTCCATTTCCTAACAAATGGGGCAATGTCATTGTTTCTGATGGAGGCATAGAATTCTATTGTGTACATATACCACATTTTCTTGATCCATTCATCTATTGAGTGGCATCTGGGTTGGTTCCATATCTTAGCTGTAGTAAATAGTGGTGCAATAAACATAGTCGTTCTGGTAGCTTTAGTGTGGTCTTGTTTGTAAACATTTGGGTAAATGCCAAATGTGGAATTGCTGGGTCATAGGGGAGCTCTATGTGGAGTCTTTTGAGGAAACTCCATACTCCTTTCCAAAGTGGTTGAACAACTTTACGCTCGCACCAACAATGCAATAAGGTTTCCTTCTGTCCACATCTCCTCCAGCATCTGCTTTTATTAGAGTTCTTGATCATAGCCATTCTAACTGGGGTGAGGTGGTATCTCAATGTTGTTTTGATTTGCATTTCTTTTATGGGTAGGTAGATTGATTGTGTCTATTGGCGATCCTTCTTTCCTCTTCAGAGAAGTTTCTCTTTAAGTCTTTAGCCCACTTATTTATTGGGCAGTTGTTTCTTTGAAGATTTGTTGTTGGGGGATTTATTTTTTTGAGGTCCATGTATATTTTAGATATGAGATCTTTGTCCACTGCATGGTTAAAAAAGATGTTCCTGCAGTCGAATATATAGGGGATTCAATAGTTGAATATAAATTAAAATAAACTGTCACTCTTTAATTTATACATTTCTGTCCTGTATTGATAAGTAAGAAATGCACATTTATTGTAAAAAATTATTTTAAGTAGAATATCTTGAGAACAATGAGAAATAATCATCTGTAAACAGCCCGAACAGTTACTGTCTTAGTGAATTTCCTCTAGCATTTTTCTGTTTATTTCACTAAAAACATTTATGAATTTTCTAGTGGCAGAGTCTATGCTAAATACTCTTTTTATTTTGATACTGAGGATTAAACCTAATTGTATGTACTTTAGGCAAGTGTTCTACAACACTTCAGCCTTTGATTTTTATTTTGTTTTTGAGATAATATCTCACTCCCTTTGTCCAAACTGGATTGAAATCTATGATTTGATCTTCCTGCAAGTAACAGATGTGAATCACCACTCGAGGTGGTGATTTAACTCAATACTCCCTCAACAGTGTGTGCATGTAAACACACATCTACTCACATATTCTCCTTCTCTCTCCTCCCTCAACACTTGTTCTTTTCTGTTTGGAAGAGATTAGAATCAGTCTCAATCACTTCATGGCACTCTAACCCTGCAGCTGGAAAGGTCGGCACCAGGACAACATGACAGGAGAGAAGAACTCAGCCAACCAAGTCTAATATGCCAATCTTGCCTCAGAAAATAGAATTGAGGACCTGAAAATGAGGCAGCAGATAGGAGTCTGTGATGGAGCTTAAGTCTATTTTCAGCCACAGTGCGTTCAATGAGTGGAGCAATCAAGCCTGGAGGAAAAATGAAGAGAATGAGAAACTACGTAAGCTTGTGTCTGGGGTTCAGAAGAGAGAGGGAAAGAAATGGAAAGACAGAGGGGAAAGAGAGAGAGGAAAAGAGACACACACAAACACACATACACATACACAACGAGAGATTGCACTCTTGGAGCATTTCCAATATTCCTCCAAATAAATGTCTATCTTCCCTTCAAATACATTTTGAACTTAAACTTTAAGATACCATGTTAATGTGCATTGATAATGATTGTCTTGCTCTGTACAAGGCATTATTCCAACTATTTAATGTTCATTTATTTCATTAAATACATTTTAATCTTTATATCAACACCTTCTAAAATGTGAGTGTTACTGCCTTCATTTTACGTGGGAGGACTGAACCTCAAAAACTTAAGCAGGAGGCATTGGTTAGGAAGGGCATGCCCATATACTTTTCCTGCCCCCCATGTATATATATAATATATTATAAATATTATATATTATATATAATATCCTATATTATATATATTATAATATATATATTATATAATATATATATATATTATAATATAGGATATTATATATAATATATAATATTTATAATATATAATAATATAGAATATTACATATCATATATTATAATATATGATATATATAATATTATATATATATCATATACATAATATATATTATATACAATATATATTATATATATACATGGGGCAAGTGTAGTATATATATATAAAATATATATATATTATATAATATATATATTATACACACACACACATTTACTTTTCCGTTCCCTTTGGCACCTCCAATAGAACTGAAATGGAGGTCTATTTTTAAATATGTGTGCAAACCAGCATCAAGAATACAAGAACAGGGCTGGGAAAGTGGCTCAGTGGTAGAGCGCTTGCCTTGCATGCTTGAGCCCTGGGTTCGATTCCTCAGCACCACATAAGCAAAAAAAGAAAAAAGCCGGAAGTGGCTCTCTGGCTCAAGTGGTAGAGTGCTAGCTTTGAGCTGAAGAGCTCGGGACAGCGCTCAGGCCCAGAATTCAGGCCCCATGACTGGACCAAAAAAAAAAAAAAAAGAATACAAGAACAATATAAGAGATGGGCAAATATATTTGTGTGAAAATCTGAAAAACAACTCCTATGCCCCAGGCCTGGATTTCTGTCCTGTACAGGGAGGGGCCTATTTCTACCTCTACTCTCCCAGGCCTCCTGAGCAGGTGCCTGGGAACATAGTTGGAGAGGGACTAATAAGGCTTTTCAAATGAAAGACATCAGTGAATTTACTATAAGAGACAAATGCAGAGGAATTAAAATCCACATAGACATTGACTGCTTTTCTTTACCTTGACTTTCAAAATTCTTTACTTCTTCACATACCCCCAAAAGCCCACTCTTGCTGGGCACCCGTGGCTCACCCCTGTGACCTTAGCTACTAAGGAGGCTGAGATCTGAGGATCGCGGTTGAAAGCCAGCTCGGGAAGGAAAGTCCATAAGACTCTTATCTCCAATAAACTAGCAGAAAACTGAAAGTGGCAGTATGGCTCAAGTGGTAGAATGCTAGTCTTGAGTTGAAGAGCTGAGGGATAGCACCAAGGCCCAGAATTCAAGCTCCATGACTGACAAAAATAATTCCAAATGCTAGCTGGGCACCAGTGGCTCATGGCTATAATTCTAGTTTCTCAGGAGGCTGATATCTGAGGATCAAGGTTCAAAGCCAGTCCGGACAAGAGACACTTATGTCCAATTAACCACCAAGAAAAATAGAGTTCAAGTGGTAAAGTGCTAGCCTTGGGCAAAAAACCACAGGGACAGCATCCAGGCCCTGAATTCAAGCACCAACACCAGCACATGCACACATGCACACACACACACTCTCTCATACTCTCTCTCTCTCTCACACACACACACACACACACAAAAGAAAAAAGAAAATATAACTTCATCAGTTTACCTAAGGAAAATTAGTGTTCCTTCATACAGTCTGATGGTCGGCAAATGTTTGTGAGCTCCCGAATACACTCCTAGACATCTGTCATCAATTCCACCTTCAAAACTTTTGCCTTCAATCAGGGTTTCTAAGAACATCGATACAATTAAAGTTAATCAATGCAGCTTTTATTGTACTTGGTCTCATAAAAAATATAATAATTCTACTTTCAATGAAGGGAATTAATTAGCATGGCCTTGAGACATGGCCCTTCATTTGAAATGTTGTGTGTGTTGTATTACTGTCATAAATTTTCATGATGTTTTTTTTTCTTGAAAACAGTATGTATATATTCCTTCAGCAAACATTTACTGAGTGTGTGCAGTGTTGCAGAATATACTGAGTGCTGGGAGCCCAGAATGCCCTAAAAGGTCCATCCACCTTATGTATTATGTACATAATAAAGTTTGAAAATCTGGATCATTTTAGCAACTGAAGGAGAAAATCATTTCTGAAACTATAAGTCTCTTTAGTATGGGGAATAAGTCTGAGGAACTTGTCTTCCTGGTTTCCAGCCAGGAGATCTATCTATTTAAAATCACTTAGCATCAGAATATGTAAGCAAATGTTTAAGGGCATCAAATGATTACAACTAAACATGTAGCATGCACATGTTACTTGGATATGGTAGTTTATATTTTTTTTCAAAAAAATGGATTGAGAAAAAGACTTTTCTCCATATGAAAGGCAATGTCCCCAAATTCAGTTTCTTTATTACACATTCATTATAACTCTAGCTTTTGTTGGGAGAGAAATGAGATCCTCATTCAAAAACATAACTGAGAGCCATTGTTACATTCTCCTTTCTGTCATTGTCAAAGATGCTTCAGAGAAAACAGAGACCTACAAAGATATGAGTCCTGGCACATATTGTAAATGCCAGCATTGAATGATATCTCCATGGTAAGAAGGAGAAACTACACACATTTTCATCCACCTGAACAACCCATCCTATTGCTTTGCCTCTGAGCCTGGATGAGTTTTCCTATTTGTCCTGTGGCACAGCTTCTGTGGAAGGCGTATGACTTTTCCTTTATTCAGCAGATATAGAGTCGAAACTCTTCCTGCAACCATTCGGAGAAGCTATCACCAGGCCACAAGAAGTACAGATAAAATTTTCATCCCATACTCTCCCCTCACAGTACCCCTGTCCTGAAAAAACTGCTTACTGAATAAAACGGAACAATGATTGCACATTGATATAAACCTGAGAGAGCATTATCACATTAGTCATAACACCAGAGAGGAACAGGCAGAGGAATCATTATCTGAGTGTCACAAGTATCAATTGACCTACTTCTCCACATACTTAAGTGGGACAATTAATAGATGTTTGCCAGCTGCCAGTGGCTCACACCAGCAATCCTAGCTACTCAGGAGACTGAGGTCTGAAGATTGTAGTTCAAAGCCAACCAAGGCTAGAAAGTCCATGAGATTCTATTCTCCAATTAAGTACCAAAAAGCTGGAAATGGTGCTGTGGCTCAAGTGGTAGAGTGCTAGCCTTGAGCAAAGCAGCTCAGGAGCAGCACTCAGACACTCACGCCTCAGAACCAGCACACACACACACACACACACACACACACACACACACACACAAAGATAGATGCTTCACATTTTCCTGGCCAAGTTATTTTTTCTTATGCTTCTTTAGGTGAAGATTTTGTAATCTTGATGTCAATTAATAACTGTGCTTTCTTGGGCTTATTGTCCTCAAATTCATCTTCCTTGACTTGTAGAATGAAGACATTTCTTTGCAAAATTCTTACAGTGGGCAAATCCACTCATAGTATTCAATGTACATGTGTGAAAATATAATCAGGTAAATTGAGGGCATGGAGTTGGGAGAGATGGAGAAGAACGATCTAAGTGGTGACATTGATCAAGATGTACTATACTCACAAAGTGACATGTTAAATTAGAACTCCTTTGTACAAGTACGTAAGTATAATTTTTTAAGTAGAAAAAGAATGAAACCAGTGCATCAGTGCAATCCATACCTCTTAGGTCTAGATTGTGCATAGCTGCCTCTTTAAAAGAATATAGGACAGAGAAGAGTGGAACAAATCATTTCCAGAATAACAGTGATCAACTCTACCCCGAAGTTAACATCAATAGTGATGTTGATATACACCCTTGATTTCATGCACTGAGAGCACATTTTTCCCCAACCCCCCAATCCTGGGTTTGAACTCAGGGCCTAGATTCTGTCCCTGAGCTTTCTCCTCTCCACCCCTCCCCCCCCAACCGACAATGCTAGTGCTCTAACACTTGAGCCATAGCTCCAATTCTGGCTCTTTTTGGTTACATGGAGATGAGTCTCATGGATTTTCCCAGCGCAGGCTGGCTTCGAATCATAATCCTCAGAACTCAGGCTTGGATTATAGGTGTGAGCTACCAGTGCCCAGATTGAGAACATTCTTTTTCTCTGTAATTCTCCTCCCCGAAACCTCATAGCCACAATCTTATGAGAAAAGATTCAGAGAGCTCCCAACTGAAGAATATTCTACAGAATGCCCTGTCCAATACTCCTAAAAAGGGAGAAATATCATCTCTTTCCCTTTGGTGATTATTATATGACAATAATAATAGATATTATTATAATGCTCACAATATGTATTCCCATCCCAATTGCTATCAGGCTTGGTTGTAAAACTAACTTTTTGACAAATGACATATGAGAAGTGATGACGTGTCTTTTCTGAGTTTTAGTCATGTGGTTTCACACTGTTCTCTTCCCTTGGGAACCTCCAGCAGTCAGTCTGAATCACAGAATGGACACCATGCTGAGTGGAAGTGGACATAGATTAGGCTGATAGCATGATAGAGTAATGAAAGTTGTAAGCTATTGCGTCATTGGGGTTGGTTTGCCACAGTATAATTAAGCTCACATTGAGGTCCCAGAACTAGGTAATCTGGGCCTTTCTCTCTTCTGTCCCCTTCTCATTCTTCCTGAATAGTCCCTCTTCTACGAGCTTCTCCTCAGGTGACACCAAGTCCTGAGTCTCCCTATCCTAGAAACTGTTTTTAGGCTTAAGCATTGTGGCTTCCTTTCTTACATTTTCTCTTAGCTGTTTCTTCACTTTTGTCTTTCTGGAGTTTTCAGCCAGAAGCTCTCAAGTGTGATGGAGCCTCAGATAAAATCCCTCTGCCACATCTGCCTTGCTTGCTTTCACTCTTCTCATGTTGGCATACTATCAAACCAGAATAAGATGAAGCTCCAGAAACCCTTTGGATAGAAAAAGAAACCACCACATGGGAGTGAGGGGTGTGTTTGAAGAGATTGGGAGCTGAACACAGGCAAGAAGGCTCATAGCTTCAGCCTCAGCTGTCTTCTGAATCATTGCCCAGTTACCAGATGTAAGTCTTTGCTCCAAAGTCAATGTGGCGAATTCTCAATTCTTATTGACTCATCCACAATCACAGACCTACTTAGGCATCCAAAATGACTTAAAATATAGACTCTCCAAATCATAGAAATCTGTATCAGAGAAAATGGGCAGAAAGAACTTCAGTTAATCAGGTTCAATTCATTTTTACATGCTTATAATTTAACTGAGAGAACAATATCAAACTCACTCAGCCTTCACAAAATCAAAATATCAAAGCAACTACTTTTTATAGGAAGTAAATATTCACATCACAAATCAGAATTTCTGAAGGGGTGGTGTTCTCAGAAAGTAAGGAATGAGGGCTCAGGACACATTTCACATCAGCATCAAGATTAAATTCATTAGCACAGAATGCAAAAGTTGCTTGCTCTCAGCAGGTAAGAACCTATCATTTTTTTCTGGCCCTTAGTAAAAAAATGATGGAAGAGTTTGATTTCCTTTCTCAATTTCAATCTTCAAAGTCACATTGTCTTCTAAGAAAGTCATTTATCTCACTCAACTGAAAATACAGAATACGTCTTCAAAGGAGGGTCTTCTGGGCATCTGGAAGCAAATAGGAGGAGTGAAACAGGCTGCAAGATGCTTGATTGTTCAGGAATAGAATGTTTGTCTTCTTCCACAGCCAAGCTAGTTTTGAGGGCTTTTCCGTTCCACAAGCCAGGTGGGATGGTGGTTAGGTAGGAGGGGAGAAATGTCAGAGAGTTTCAGAAAAAGTCAAAAGAAAGGTGCATGGCTTTTCTTCTCAGAACAGAACCTTTAAATAGGACATGGTCTTTCTCTTTACACAACACTTAATTATACAGTAGTCTCCTTCACTGTAATTTACCCTTCTGTAGTTAGTTACCTGTGATCAACTGTGGTCTGAGTAGATTAAATGGAAAACTCTCATATTTTGGAAGAGAACACATTCATATAATACCTTTTTTGTTTTTTATTTTTGGTTTTTTGGATGTAAGGTCTCACTGTATATTTCTCTCATTATCTTCCTGCATTAGCTTCTGTTTCCTAGGATTACAGGTGTGCACTTCCACACCCATTTCACATTACATTTTTACAGAATATTGTTACAATTCTTCTATTTTATTAGTTACTGTTATTATTGTCTTACTGAACCTAATTTATAACTTAAGCTTTACTGTAGCTATAATTGTCTGGGAAAAATCATAGTATATATGGTCACCTTGGTATTTATAGGGTTGCTTCCAGAACTGATTGAGCATACTAAAATCAGCATAGGATCCAGTCCCATATAGAAAATAGCATAATATTTCATACAAACTAAGTTACACTTTAAATCACATCAATGTTATATCTATTACAAGCATACATGTAACGGTATGTAAATAGTTGCTATATTGTCTGTTTAGGGAACAACAAATTTTTCCTATTTTAAATTTCTGGTTGGTTGAACTCCTAAGATGTGGAAATTCTGGATACCTAGGGCTAACTGTATAAAGTACTTCACTGATTTCACGTACTCACTTGGAATGTATCTCCAGAGGCTAATCAGGAACTACTAAAAAGATAAAAAGACAGAAACTTGACCTTCTTATTTTGCCACAATTACTCATTAAATACAATATGGATAAATTTGATTCTGTACCTTCTCCTCCTCCTCCTCCTCCTCCTCCTCCTCCTCCTCCTCCTCCTCCTCCTCCTCCTCCTCCTCCTCCTCCTCCTCCTCCTTCTTCTTCTTATACTTCTTCCTTTTTTCAGTGCTGAAGATCCAACGCAGGGCCTTGCACATACTAGGCTTGTTCTCTACCACAGTTCTATATCCCAACCCTCTAGAGCTTCTAAAAAGCCTAAGATGTTGACTCGGGTTTCCTGAGAGAAATTCATGTTTAATTCCTTGTTTCTTTTAAGGTTATCAAATGAATAACTTTAAATTTGTAAGATGTTATTATACTAAATATGAAATAATAGTTTTAGGTTACTAGGTGGTACCCAGTTTCCTCTTAGATAGAAAATATGTGGCTGGCTTCCAACCAAAATCTTTACATCTCAGCCTCCTGAGTACCTAGGAATGCAGGCATCAGTCACCTCTCCTGGCTGAGACAAATAATTTTGTTAAGGAAAAACACTATGATATGGAATATGAGGCATGAAGAATGTGGGCTAAACAGGAATATTTTGAAAGCTATAACAAAACTGAAGTTATCACAAATTTGCAGTCTTCAGTGAGGAAAAAAAATGAGAAAGAAGTTACAGAAGCAGAGAATTAGAAACTAAAGAGAAGTTAGTGAATAATTCATTGTTAGCAGAAGTACTGATGATTATTGAGCAACTGGAAATACTTTCATTCTAATGCAGTCCTCCATATCAGGTCAAGAAAGTTCCCATATAGGGGTTGGGAAGGTGGCTCAGTGTTAGAGTGCTTCCCTTGCATGCATGACGCCCTGGGTTTGATTCCTCAGCACCACATAAGCAGAAAAAAAAGCCAGAAGCTGCACTGTAGCTCAAGTGGTAGAGTGCTAGCCTTGAGAAGAAGAGCTGAGGGAGAGCACCCAGGCCAAGAGTTCAGGCCCACAACCGGACCCTCCCCCACCCCCCAAAAAAAGAAAGTTCCCATATAATAAGTTTGACAAATTTTTACCATTCTGCTATTTTAACAGGACAGAATTATTTTAGGGTCACAAGCAGGGAATTTCCGTGACCTGTCTCCTCTACAGGCATGGAACCCCAATTTGCGAAATGCTGATCATACTGGAAACAAAATTTTGCTTGTAAGGACTATCAGATTTTTGGCACATGTGCTCAGGATGTTTTTCCAGAAAACATAAATCCACACATAGAAGTTAGATAGTCACAGCTGTTTGAATTGGCATTAGTAATAATATTTTTATTCTTGATGTGCCATATATCTATATAAAACAAAATGAAAACACAGCTTGTAGCAGAATAAACATGAGTATATGACCTAGAATTGGGATATGGTTAGTAAACTCTAGGGGATTTTCTCATAGCTTTCAGACTTTTCATAAACATAAATAATTGAAACCAAGTGAGATGGTTTATACCTATAATCCTAGCTACTCTGAAAATGGACTTGTGGATAGTCGGAGTTCAAAGTCAAGCTGGAAAACATACAAGAGACCTCCATCTCAATCAATAAAAGCTGGGTGTGCCAATGTATGGCTTGTCTTCCTACCTGTGTTGGACATCCAACTAGGAAGTTCACTATCCAGGTAGCCTAGGAATAAACAAATGCAAGACTCTATCTCAAAAACAACCAAAGCATGCTGGATGTGGCATGATTCAAGAGGTAAGGTGCTTGCCTGGCAAATGCAAGGCTCTGAATTGAAACCCAAGTACCTACAAAAAAATTTAAAGTAAATAATATGAAATAATTCTCTAGATAACTACACACTTAGTGTAATTATCTTATGTATTCTCCAAATAATGTTGTAGTGAAGGCAGAGAATTGAATAAGCCAGATCAATATAATACTCCAAAATCACAGAGTGGCCAAGAGGTCAGCTTTAAGATCATTCAATGTCTGGATCTTCCTGTTCTTAGATTCACAATCTTATGGGGTGGGGGGAACGAATGTATAAGGACAATGCATTTATTTACACCCTTCATCCAGTTTCACTTATTGAAATCCTATCTCAAATGTAATGTTATAGAAGTGGTCCTTTGTGTGTATGTGGATGGTAATTAAGTCATGGAGGCAAGCCTTCATGAATGGGATTTAAATAAACAAAACCAAATAGATTTCACTCCTGATCTTTAATACAGAGTATAACTCAGAAAAAAAATCTTGACTATGCTGGCATTGCAATCTTGGACCACCAGGCTCCAGAATGTAGAAATAAATTTAGTATTTATAACCAATACAGTGTCTGGTAATTTGTCATCATAGGTCAAAAGGACGAACAGTAAGCCAGCTGAAAAGGACTGTTGTGGTTTCTCTATGTTTTATTCTTCCATCTTTCCAGAGTCCCTGTGATGTTGAAAAATGTTAAGACTCCATAGGGAAAAGTTTTAAAACTGCCTTCTTGTCCAACTCTGACTTCAAAACTTTTGGAATGTAAAGAATGACATCAAGTACTCAAGAGACCTAAGACAAGACAGTTGATCCTCGTCTGCTTTACTCTTCAGCACCTGGTGAAAATTTACACTATATAAACAAGTCAACTAAAGGTAGTTATAATAAATTTTAAAATGCATAGCCAGAAAACACTTTATGAACACTCTCACTATAGTCTCATTGGCTCCCATGTCAAAATAGGAAACTACGGCTGAAAGAGAAGTAGGTAATTTACCCAAGTTTGCAAAATTGGTATATTTGTACATTTAAATGCAGACTAAACTATATCCATACTTAGGCTGACATACCATGTGCATTTATTTTTCTGCAGAAATAAAAGGCTCACGAACTTTGTTCCATGTTCTACACTCATATGGGCTACCATGATATCTCTATCCTTGCTGCTGCCAAGTCATATCAGCTGAAGTTGATACATTTGTACCCACTCAAATACAAATGGCTGAGACTTGGGCAACTGTACTTTTAAATCTCCCATGCA
Organism: Dipodomys merriami; assembly: GCF_024711535.1. Taxonomy (NCBI): domain Eukaryota; kingdom Metazoa; phylum Chordata; class Mammalia; order Rodentia; family Heteromyidae; genus Dipodomys; species Dipodomys merriami. The sequence continues at coordinate 243,925 of NW_027202400.1, forward strand.
GTAATAATGTGTAAATAACAGTATGAAATGCTGAGCTAGAGAATAAAACTTCTATGATGATGCTAGGCCCACCTCACATATCTTTATCTTTGTCTCTTTCTTCCTTCCTTTTTAGTGCTGGGGATTGAAACCAGGGCCTTGTGCATATTAAGCAAGTGCAACAACACTAAGCTACATGGCCATTTCCATCTCTCCAATTTGATTCACTGCTACCCTGTTCCTGATACTTTGCCTTCTTTGGTCATAATATTTGGAGACTACTAAACTTCATAATTTTTTCATCTTTTTTCTCCCTTCCCATGTATCAAGACACTGTGCAAGAAGGATTTTCCTGACCTCCCAAGGCAGAGTTCATGGCTCATCATCAGGTTCTATTTTACCATGCATATCACTCTATTATTACATTTGTAATAACAACTCACTTAAATAATTGTTCTCTTCTTCAGACTATTGGTAGACTATTGTTCAATCCTATTTTTTATATAACCAGGAATAGAATTTTTCTTGTCTTGTTTTCCTCTTTTTGACTTGGTAAAATTTTCCTGATTTTGAAGAACTATTTATTCTCCATGAATATTGTCTCAGGACATTTCTGCATAATGTCTATAATAAAATTAAGCGATTTCCAGCCAAAGAAGACAACTCAGCATTCTAGAGGTTAATGATTGTACTCTGGATTCCTGAGCGTTGGGCACTGCATTTGGCATCTCTGTTTTACAACAATGGACAATCTATATTGAAAGTTGCTTTTTGTTGTTTCCTATTTTGAGCCATATGAAGTATTTAAGGTGTATAGCAAGTTAATTGTGGAAGTATGAGCTGGTAATCTTTTTTAAAAATATTATTTATTGTAAAGATACTGTATAGAGTTGTTACAGATATATGAGTAAGGTAATGAGTGCATTTCCTATTGAGCATTGTTACCCTTCCTTTGTTTTCCCTCTATATTCCCTCCCTCCCTACTTCCCCAACTCCTCCTTCCCCCTACTCTCGAAGTTGTGAAGTTCGTTTTCAATGTCTTATACATTCCATTGTCACAATGGGTCAACCTACTTGTTTCAGCATTTTTTTTTATTTCCATGCCCCTTCCCAAATTAGAAAAATGTATGTACAAGATGCAGGGCACTGGGACTGGGGTTATATGAGCTGGTAATCTTTAGCCTTCAAATCTTAAAACGAAAATAAGCAATGCATGATGAAATTTGTTCATGAGGATACTCTCAACCTCCTGATTGATGCTCGGATTCTACCATTAAAGTATAATCTTGTTAGAATCAAGTTTTGATACAGGCTAAAATGCAAATACCTGTGGAAATGATGACATTAAGTTGATATTAGTTAATTATGCCTTCCTATTAATGAAATAACTTAGAAAAGGTTTTTACAAAAACTGGATGATAGCAAGAGGGATTTTAGAAAAGTCATTATAGTGGGTAAGGTGTATAAAATTGTACAAAACTGGAACTGTATGATGGGAAAAGAATAAATTCGCAGAGAGGAGTAACTTACTTTTCTAGATGAGCCAAGTTAAGATGAATTACTATGTAAGAAGAAAGTTTGTATTTGGTTCTTTCTAACAACTAGCAGATACTTATTTATAAAAAATAAATACTAGAATGAAAAATTCAAAAGAAATTTGATGATGCATTTAATATTTTGGAGACACCAAAGATTTTTAGTGTAGAGACAGTTCAATAAATTATGGTATTTATAAGCACTGGACTCCCATGTAATCATTATAAATGATGTTCTTAGAACAGTGCAATTTCTTAGGATGTTATTAGATAGGAAATATAAGCATGATATAATGCGATGAAAAGTCAAATTATAAAGTAGGCTCACACCTGTAATCCTATCTACTCATAAGGGTGAGATTTGAGGATCATGGTTCAAAGCCAGCCCCCACAGGAAAATCCATTTAACCACCAAAATGCCAGAAGTGGAGCTGTGGCTAGCCTTGAGAAAGAAAAAAAAAAGCTGAGAACAATGTGCAGGCTCTGAATTCAAGCTCCAATTTGGCAATAAACAAATGAATAATCAAACAAATATATGACCCCAAAGTTGTAGGAAAATATGTATATGCATATATGCATGGCAGAAAGGTCTAACCGTGTGTTCCAATGTTCACCTTGTGGAAGTCCAAAATGGGATCAACATAAACATTTACTTAAAAAAAAACAAAAGTGACAATATATTGAAAATGATCTGTGCAACTTGTGGGGCATTGAGAGAGGGAGGGAAAGAGGAAAAAATGAGGGAGGTGGTAATAAGTTAGACAAGAAAGTAATCACTACCTTATTATGTAACTGTAACCCCTCTATACATCACCTTGACAATAAAATTAAAACAAAAAAACTAAAAAAGAAAGCCAAAAGCTTTTACTTATTGTATTTAAAACTATATTTTAAAAGAATTATAGGCATGTTTTAAAGTTCTAATGCATTGCCCCACTGTACTGGACTGGAATATGGGGAGAATTATTTACACGAGTCCATGAGTAAGAGTCCCAATAAGAATTCTACAAAGAAATGTTAACGTGACCAAAGGGTCCTACTCATAATACCTTGCTTCTACAGCAAATCACACAATCCACCAAATCCACATAATTTGATCATTTAAAGGCAAATGATGAACCAACTTCTCCATTTGTAGAAATACATACCTGTGACAAGGATGGAAAAGGTACTGAGAGCCAAAGTGAATGATACACAATTTTGAGAAAGATTCCATAGATAGATGTGTCCCACACATTTCCAGCTCTCAGTCTGGGAAAGTCAGTCATTCTTGTCATACTAATAAAAACCACAAAAATGCTAACTGTGGGATTCAAAAAGATTGCATGAGAACATGTGTTCATTGTGACAGCACAGCAACATCAGTGCAAATTACTATGTCTCTCTTTCCTTGCCTTATTCCCAACTCATTCTTCAATTCTGAAGGTGAGATTCTGGGGAGCCAGTTCTCTTTGCTCCAATAATTAATGAAAGGAAACAGGTTATTGGAGATAAAATTTCTACACACATAGTTCTTGCATTCTCATTCTTTATTAAGCTTACTGAGTACTAATGGATTATAAAACACAAGAAACTCTTAACTTTTCCACTAATTTTTTAAATGCCTCCTGTAAGAAGAATCAAAATTAATGAAAGAAATAACTCAGAAACAATATAAAGATATTTGTGGTGTATTGATACCAGGAGAAATTGAAATGTCACATGTAAATACCAAATGACATTTACAAAGCACAAACCATAATTATTCTGTGAGCTAATGTGGTAATTACAGATTTATACTTTCCAAAAAAATCACCATTGAGAATACCACAGCCAATTTCAATCACAGAAACAAAGCTGCAAAGAATTTCTGAAATGTTCACCTATTCAGTCCTAAAATTGAGAGGGTTGATTCTTTTGATGTGGATGGTTTGATCCTCTTCCTCCTCACAAATGAATGTGCCTATGTAGAACAATTTATAACTATATTTTAACTTTACGGGTGTCTTGCCTTTCTGGTCTGATCTTCAGTCTGAGTACCGCTATTGAGCATATGTAGTATATAAACATGGGCCATACCTTAACAACCAGAAGCATGCTCTAAAACAGTTCTAACAGAAAATCTGTGATGATGGCAATATTCTATACATGTATTGTCTAACAGACTAGCCACTGGCTACATGTAGCTACTGAATATAAAATGTGAATAGTGTCTGAGAAATTAATTCTTCCAATTTTAGTTAAGTTAAATGAAATTTTAAATAATGAGATTCATCTACTCACTGTTAGCTGGACAGCTCAGTTTCCAAATAAGGACGCTGAAGTTCTCGAAAAGATAGTGACAAAATTTAATCCAAGCTGGGCAAAGGTGGCTAACACTTGTAATCCTAGTTACTCAGGAGGCTGAGATCTGAGGATCTCGGTTCAAAGCCAGCCCAGGCAGGAAAGTCTGTGAGGCTCTTATCTCCAATAAACCACTAGAAAACCAAAAGTAGCACTGTGGCTTAAGCGGTAGAGTACTCACCTTGAGCTGAAGAGTGCAGGGACAGCGCCCAAGACCAGAGTTCAAGCCCCACGGCCGACCAAAATATATATATATATATATATATATATATATATATATATATATATATATATACATATACATAATCCAAGTGAAGAAAGTTCCATTGGATACTAACTGCATGTCTGTGAATTATCTGAGTTTTTCTGTCTTATAGAATTCAGTCATCACTCACCTAGATTGACAGCTGGGTGGAAAGGGGTGGGGATAAACACAAGCTACTTGGGATACTGAGAACTGCTCCTTGAAGGTGAGAGTTGTGCATGAATCTTTTCTATATTTAGTAGACAGCAAAGTGTCTAGAATGCTGTAGGTAGAAAAATGTATTTCAAAGTGTAAAACAGGTGCTCTGTTTATGAAAATAGGAGAGAAATCAGACAGGTGAATTCTATAAATATACAAGTAATATATAGAAATTTTGCTACATTCTATTCCATGATAGGTTCTGGAATAAACTTCAGTTTTCTGTACATACTCTGTAAATATTCACACGCTAACATACAGAAATGTAATCCTTTATTACTGTTAAAATACATAGAATATCTTCATAAAATATGTTTGTGGATCTATTTTTTCCTTAATTTCTTCCACACCTGCATTAAAAAATGGCTCTAAGAGAAAAGTTTCTAGATGTGTAAAATATGAACTCCATCTATTTCTTTTGTAGAATTTGTACTCGAGATAGGATTTAAGTCCCTATTTCTTCTTAAGGCTTAGGGCTAGCAAAAGAATAAGTAATCTCAACAAATTGTCATGCCTCACTTTTAAGGAGAGCTATGTATTTATTATGAGAAATATGTATGGGTCTTGGTAGCT